>NC_056737.1:1630222263-1630317263 GCF_019279795.1 Protopterus annectens
TTGACAAAGCTATTCTGAGCGCCTTCAAAATATTGAATGCATTGTGAGTATTTTTAGGCTGAAATAAGCATATCATTAGCTAAATTAATTTAAAATTGATTACAGAACATTATAACTAGCATATATGTGTCTTTCAGTTCTTGGAGTTGACACCAGAATCATAGTTCTGATGCTTTATTACCTGGAAAACAGTTTACATTTTTGTGAAATACTGTGCTATTGATTCTCCACATTTAGACTCATGATAGATGAGGTGTAATGAAGCATTAGCACCTGTTTTGTAAACTGAACTTTGAAATAGCATACAACTGACTGACAGAAGGGTCCCTTAAATAGCTACCCTGACAACTTTATACCAAAATTCTGTGCAGTTAAAAAATTATAATCCTGAGAGCAATCAGTTAGTTAAAATGGATGGAGGGACTATATTACCTTGAAATACTCTACAATGCATATAATTATCATACATAAACTATTAAATGTAAAATTCAAATTGTAATAATAATAATAATAATAATAATAATAGTAATAATAATAAATACAGAGGCCCGTTTTACATGTGTAATAAGGCACTTGGGGTATGCATGGTACAAATATTACCAGACACCCAGGGATTGTAATACACTCACCCTTCAGGTTTTTGCCTCATGACACCCCTGAGTGTGCAGTAATATCTGTATTGTGCACAACCTATTGCAGCCTTATTGCATACATATTGCTATCACTGCAGCTATGACCTGTTCAGTTATTCTTATCTACTGTGCTGTGCTCTTTATATAATGTTTTAGTTTCTTACAAGTGTGTTGTTAATTTTATTTGTATTTATTTGTCTTTGTATATAACCTTTCTGTCTGGGATCCCACGGGAAATGAGACTTACCAGTTAGACTTTTCTGGTTGACAAATATAAACAAATGAATGAATAAACACAGTTTATTTATTTATTTATTTATTTTACATTTGTTGACTGGGAATGTCCAACTGAGCTAAATGTATTATGTAAGTGTATTATGTTATCTATTAGTAGACCTAGGTCATATATCATAAGTTTACACACACTAGTTATACAAACACTTACTAAGAAAATAAATACACAAACAGATTATTTATCATATGGTTAATGTATAGCTTGTCTGTTGTCCAGTATGCTTGTATACTGTTGCTTTTACTGCTCACTGTCTGCTTGTATCATTATGACTTTCATCATTAATATGATGCATGCAATCTGAAAACACTGTATACACCGTCATGCTGTCACTTAATTTGTTTATTTAAGCAGCAAGTCTTTCAGTAATGTGGCATGTTGTAGTGTACTTATCTTGGCATGGATAATTATTGCATGTCACACACTGCACTAGGTTGATTCTCCAATACTGCTGGTTAATTCATCCTTTTCTTTTTGTTTTAATAACATCATAGATTCTATTGGTCAGCTAGTCTATCAAATAGGAAACCCGGGAAGAAGGACTACAGGGCAGTACATTTATGCAGCAGCACAATATTATTACTGCTTTTACATTTCTTTCTGTTTAAAGAATTAAGGTGTTACTCAAACACATTGTTAAACAATGCTTTGCTTAATTTACTCTATATTAGTTTCCCTGTTTTGTCTTGTGATGTCCCTTCAGACTGGATAGTTAATGCCTTATAAAGAACCTGTCAAACCATTGCATGTACCCAGGAAAATAAATTAGAATTTAATGTCAGCATATCCAAATGTAAAATGCAGTGATTAAAAGAACAGGTGCATATGCAGTACAAGATATTAAAATCTTGGCACCTGCAAAATGTCAGCCCCAAAGGGCAGACTGATTCCGTTGGCAGTAAACTTGTAAAGCTATTTTTTGTCAGCTTAATTTAATAGTTTGCAAACACACTAGACACATACTGAGATAGGCCTTGGTGGTTTAACTGTTTCCTGAAAGCGGGACCACACCTCTTAATTTCTTAACTGCCTTTGTCAAAACTGAGGCTGTCTTTTTTGTGCAAACTTTTAACAGAAGTGGTATGATGTTCTTTAGACTGCATGGATATTTCTTGGCCTGATCTGTGAAAGGTCTTGCTGCAGTAATTTGTCTATATACAATCTTATTTCCTCAGATGTAAAGATACCCAACTTTTTTTGCTGTTCTGAATAGTGGAGGTGCATTAACAGAATTTTTGAATTTACTGTAATGACAACATTTTCAGAAATGTTTCTTTTCCTTATGCCTGCTGAATATTGAGATATATTCATCTCCCTCACAACCCTGAAAAGGATACAGCAGGTGGTGGAAAATGAACAAATGAATGAGTGAGTGAAAGAAAAAAAGTAAATACATCGAGATAGTGTACTAAACCACTTGGGAAACATATTTCTGAATATTGCATGGACAGGAAAGATTATATAGACTTTTAGCATAGACCAGAAATATAATAACACCATAAATACTGTGGGTGCAAAGTTCAGAAGATATCTCTTGTTCACAGATATTTTGATATATATATATTTTTTTGCCCAGTTCAGTAAACATCTTACAGCTGTATCATGAACTGTTAGCCATGGAAAGTGCTAGCAACAGGTCAACATTCTGTCTTGAAAAACAATATCTGGTATGTCATGTTGTGTAATGCTTGAAGCTGCATGACTGTTTTTAGTTTACAAACTTGCCTTGCATTTCTGAATGATAAATGCATGTATTTTTAACCAGAAGATTAATTTGTTCCTGTCTGACACAGCTTCTAAAATATGAAACAGTGCCATTATCTTATTATACAGAGTAATTCCAAATAAGTAAATATGTAATCATACATAACAGCTTCAAGGGACATGACACAGCATCTGCAACACACTACACTAAGTGTTTATTTTAGGGCATCTGGCCTAGTCAGCGTAGTATTCAATTTATAGACAGATGGTTTTGGCCTGCCTTCTGGGCTCTCATTCTGTCTTAATTGTCCAGTGACCAAAATACTTATCACATTAATGTGTAGATTTTATTTAGTGACATGAATGATAAGTGGAAACCATGAACATATTGTAGTGTCATAGCTGTTAATGTCAAACATCTTAAGAGAGGGTCGTTCACTTCTAAAATGCATTCTTTGTTGTTTTGTGTGGGTGGCAGCTGTTGGTTTGCATTGTGTAAGAATATGAATGAAGTTATTTGCAAATATTGAGTGACTCTTTTAGCTATACTGTATAAACATTTTTGTGAAGAAAACACTTGGCATACTGTGACAGGTGTATACTGTTCTATCATAAATAGTTTCCCAGATGTAGAAGGTTATTCACCATCTTCTTTTTTTAATATTCTGTGCTTCATGCACAGCCCTGTGACCATCTAAATCTATATTCCCTGTTGGTTCAGTCATTCTTCCTTATTTTACTTCCCCATCAAACTCTGACTGTCTAACCTAAATTCCGTTTTGGCTCTGTCACTCCTCTTCCCTGCTGGCATAGGATGATGCAAGCAGGGATAGATGAGAGCCAATATGGTGACCATCATTCTGATATTTTGGGATGCATGTTTAGGCTTAAAAAGGCCACAGTAGTCATTAGTATGGTACACACCTATGAACCCATGTCGTAAAAAGATTTTTATTATATACTTTCCACTCCTCCCAGCTTCAACACATGTTACAATCGGTTCTATGCTGGTCCAAAAGGAACTATACATTTCCCCACACCTGTGAAGTTTGGCTTATATATGAACTCTGGCTGGTCTTGTATCAGTGGAGTGCAAAGGATGTAGCCTATTCCTTGGATAGTGCATCTGTTGTGGGATGTCAGGGACTCCATCTCCCTAGCAACGGATGGGATGACTTCAACCACTCATTCCTACAATTCCCAACTGGTTCCTCCAGACTATTGTGCTAGTGGAACCTAGGTCATTTGGAGGTTAGAGACAAAACCTTATGCTGTCTGGTTGGATTATTTGTGCTTCACTTCAGGCAATTTAATTAACTGATATATTATTTTAATACAAAGCACACATGTACTAGTTAGATGATACAGAACAGGAGCAGATTTAAGTATATAAGCAGAAATACCAAATGAGCAGTTATCATCTGAATGAGTTGCTGCCTGTCTTATGAAATTAGAACTAATTATTGGAATTGGGAATGGTTAGCTGCTCTCTACAGCTACATTTTCCTCTGGATTATGGTTAGCAGTGACACATGGTATATTTCAGCAAATAGATGGGCAGATGCAGTATTACTGGCACAGCTAAGGAGGTAACACAGTCCTCTGCTTACACATAATAAACAAAGCTAGTCTATATATTTGATACTGCAGACATAAATCTGCTTATTTTATATCTGCCATTGCACTTCTGTGCAGCACTTTAATTTCATGTTCTAAGGACTGGATCAAGAAATAGGAGTTGGGCAAACTGAAGGCTGGTTTATAGCTCTGCCCTATTCTCTGGATGAGGCTTGCACTTAAAGTATGTGTGTGCTGCTGTTATGTTTGCTTTAACAGCCCACTTTCAAAGAATTATAAGGTAAATTGTAAGAGGTCACAGCCTTGAAGCAACATTTGAGGCACAAATTTGGAGCAGTAGGGTATGACAAGTGAACACATGCAGCAAAACTATCATTCTTACTGTAGTTAGGTTGTATGATTGGGTCATTCACCGACAGGAAATGACAGAAACCCGACAACACACAAACCCGACAACGCGAAACACCGAACACCATAACACCGACACACTACACGTCAACAACACAGTACACTACAACACATATCCACTAGCCCTAACCCAAACCCTAACCCTAAGGTCCGACACTACTACCTGCACCCTAACCCTAACTCACTTACACACCCCAAACCCCAAGCTCCGACACTACCGCACACTCCTACCTGCACCCTAACCCTAACTCACTTACACACCCCAAACCCCAAGCTCCGACACCGCACACACTCCCTACCTGCACCCTAACCCTAACTCACTTACACACCCCAAACCCCAAGTCCGACACACTCCCTACCTGCACCCTAACCCTAACTCACTTACACACCCCAAACCCCAAGCTCCGACACTACACTCCCTACCTGCACCCTAACCCTAACTCACTTACACACCCCAAACCCCAAGCTCCCCCTACCTGCACCTAACCCTAACTCACTTACACATCCCAACCCCCAAGCTCCGACACTACCGCACACTCACCTATCACACACCCTAACCCTACATCCCTGAGTATTCAACACTTACCTGTCCGCTCCCTACTCCTACATCCCTCACTATCGCATACTTACCAGGTCGCGCTTACACATTCCCCTTGTCGGTCTTCCGTCTGTCGGGATTCGAGCGTGTCGGTCAACTGCGTTGTCGGGTTTCTGGCGTCGGTCATTTCCCTGTCGGTGAATCGGCGGTTCGGGCATTCGAAGTAGACCCGTATGATTATACCTATCATACTCATAATGTAGTTTGGTTGGTTAATGCACCCATTCTCCTGGATAGGCTGGATACTACCCATCTTCCTCATACTGTAGATAGGCTGGTCACTATATCCATCATCCTCATAGTGTAGTTAGGTTTGGTTGCTATACCTATCATCCTCATAGTGTGGTTAGATTTGTTAATACTCATCTTCCTCATAATGTAGTTAGGCTGGTTGCTATACCAGTCATCCTCATATTGCAATTAGTTTGCTACTATACCCATCATCCTTATAGTGTAGTTAGATTGGTTACTGTACCGATCATCCTCATAGTGTAGCTCAATTGGTTACTATTGTAATGTCCCCACTCTGAGCCAGTAATCAAAGAGCCTGAATCCTCACCACTGACACTGGAGAGAGATGTGCACTTGGAATACAAATGGATGCACTCAGTATTTCCAGATGCAGTCCTCTCTGTGCTAAGCACAGTTTCCCTTAAAAGCACCCAGGGAACACATTCAGTCTGGGGGCTGGTTCCTCTCTATATCTGTCCAGACCCCCAATAATACTCCTCACTGGCACAGCTCAGAGTTGAGTCCTTAGTTAGGGTTCCAAGCCAAGTCCTCCCACACTCTCTCTGTGAAACCAGTGCTTTGTGTCCCTGATCCAAGCAGCTGACACACACACACACACACACACACACACACACACACACACACACACACACACACACACACACACACACACACACACTCTTTGAGATTTGATTTGCACACACACACACACACACACACACACACACACACACACACACACACACACACACACGCACGCACGCACGCACGCACGCACACACACACACACACACACACACACACACACACACTCTTTGAGATTTGATTTGCACACACACACACACACACACCTGGGAAAGGCTGGCACAGATTCTCCTGCTGTGCCTCCTTCTGCCCAGACTATAAGGTAGTCATCACTGCCACCTGAACCCCTGCCAGCTACTTTAAGGGTTGTACAAAGGTACCCAATCATGCTGAGTGAAATTAATATTAATACAAATGGTAATGTTGACCAAACAGCAAGTGTTTCAGGAGTGGCCAGAGTTATCATCAAATAAATATATGCAAATACTCTCAAAACTTAAATATTTTCTCTAAAGGACCAGTCACAATGAAAGGTTTAAATATATTTAATAATAAATAATGAAAGAACAAGAAAATACTTAATATCTCACTGATATTCCTGATTGACTAAAAAAAAATCCTCTCCCTATTTACTAAATTGAGCAAGGCAAGATGGATGAATAGTCCTTGTTGTCAGATCCAAGACAGAATACAGAATGCTGCTAAGACTTCAGTCTCCACTAATATTAAAACATTATTTCTGTACAAAATGGCATCACACACATCTGGTCATCTGACTCTGTTTCCTATGCCATCACCAACACCAGAAGGTTCCAGGGTTTAGCACCTATGTGCTACAATATACACAGATAGAGCTCTGCTCAGATGTGGTACAGCTGCTGGACATCATAAAACCATAAAACCATTTCACTCTTCCTACAGGAGCTACCAACTATTCTCTAGTCCAGATGTTGCATCTCTGGCTCCATTCAAAACCGTGGGATAACATCTTTATAGCTTAAGCGATAAAGTAATTTAATTTCAAGATTATTTTGCAAAGTCAGGTGGATTAAGATTAACCTCTTTACTTCCAGTATATGCTGTTACAATGTATACATTTAAACAGTTACAATAATGCATGTACATTTCTTTTCCTTCCAGCAGGGCACACCGTTGATGCATTTTAACACAAGCAAACCTCACAAATGCATTTTCAGCAAAAGCATCTGTACAAATCAATTTCATATACAAACGACATATAATTATTCACAAAATTCCAGCTAGCTGTGTTGGCATATGTTACAAATCCACTGCCCTATTTCTCCTGGCATGGCTGGCAGTACCTCCTGTTGTCACATCTATACCCATCATCCTCATACTGCAACTGTAGTTAGGTTGGTTACTATATCCATCATCATTATAGCATAGATAGGCTGGTTAATAGCTATCTTACTCATACCATGGTTAGTTTGGTTATTATAGTCTCTGCTTTGTACTATAGTTTGGTTGGTTACTATACCTTTCATCCTTACTCATGTTAGGGAAATACAAGGATCTGAGTACAAGGTGTCTGGCAAGAAATCAAAGGAATGGTGCTTAAAGTATGAGAGAAGTCAGCAGCTGTATATGTGTTTTTACTGACTCCATTTAATGATTGTGGGCCAAAATATTTTGAATACTGTAGTTATGAAACTACACCTAGGTTACCACTGTTAAAGAGCAAATTATATGACTGTGTTATAGTTTGGAAGTTTTTCCAGCGGGCAACACTGACATTGGCCTTTCCCTTCACACTCACATTAATAATATATTGCAATTTTGTGCTTGGGATACCTCTGAATATGCAGCATACTCAGATGTGCCACAGTGGTACCACACCTCAGACTTAGTGTATAATCCCTCACGTTCATTCTAATATCCATATAATTTTGAATATCACAGTTATGGTCACCAGAATAACTACAAAGAGAATCTTTTGCTTCATGAGGCATTGGGCAATCTATGAATTATGCTAAGGGTTTTACAAGGAAGAAATGCTGAATTTAAAGCTTTTACCTTACCATTTTGTGCTGCATGTATACCTGGCATGATGCAGATATAGGCACTGACAGCATGAGAGCCTGCAGGGTTCTGCAGTGTCAACACACTTAGCACAGGTCACTGGTAATCATTCATATTTGGTAAGGAGATCACAGACTTGTGTGAGTTCCTTTCAAAATGTACTTATTTCATTTTTATTTTATTTATGATTTGCTAACTAGGTTATCCAACAGTGATTAGGCCTCTTTCCAGGGGGAAAAAGGCACCATAATGGGCACATGACAAAATGCACTTAGTACACCTAATATAAATGAAGGCACAGAGACATATTTTTAACATAGGAAGGAATATAGCAAAATATAAACAGACAAAGGCCAGGTCAGGATTCAGATATAAATGTTCACGATCAATTAAAGTACCTAATACTGGCAGGGCAACTTACACAATCATAGAAATTATGATTTAGAGACAGCTTTAGCTGCAATGAGGAAAACCTCATCACTAATTCTCATGTCTCTGATTCACAACTTTTTACTGTCAGTGCTAAAAGCACCTTGTGGTACTTCTGGCAGTGCATGCATAATTTTGGTACAGGCATCCCCTCACACAGTTATCCTACATCATTCATATCCCTGCAGACATATACACACACTGCATACATGCACTCACCCACCCCTACCACTATCGCTCTCTGCTAAGCTTTGTTAATCTGCAATGTGGCCTGTCCCCTTGACTACAATGAGTGAATGCAGTATAGTTAATTTTTATGGTCAATCATGCTAATTTATGGAGCCACGTGATCACCCTAGTAAATCAGTTGCTGCAGGCATTTGTGGGGAATAGCACATGACTAATCAGCACTGACCACTCTCCCAGAATGCCTCATTATTTTGTAGTATAGCTGGTGGGACTGCCAACTGCAGTGATTCACCCATTGTGAAAAATCAATGCAATGGGACAGTCTCTGAATTAGAAAAGATAACTGCAAAGTATTTGCTACTCATGACTGGGCTAAACTCCTCACAGTAACCTTTTCTGAATTCTGGATATAGTTTAACAAATATCTGCATATAACAATAACAAAGAAATGCAGACATCTTCCATTCTAAAATATTTAGTCATCATAATTAAATTATCACTTTTTAATTGGTGACATGGATATGCATGCATTAATAAAAAAGTAAACATATCATAGTAACATTTTCCAGTATTTCCATGCAGTGCAACCAATAGCATTAAATGTGATAAGACTGACTATGTCAGTAATTCAGATCATGTACTCTGCTCAAAAAATGATTTCTATAGTTCATAGGTTCATAGGTAGGTACTAGGCTATCAGCCCTGGGGCCTATACAAGCCCAGCCAAAAAGGTACCCTGGCTTTTGCCACCCAAGAAAACTATTTTTCTGTGCCACTGTCGAGCAGAGCCACAGAGGTGATCCCCGGGGTGAATTTCCTATTTCCCATCCAATCATCAAGATTTTTCTTGAAGAGTGCTAATGAGGAGCTTTGTTTGATATAGATAGGTAGTTTATTGCAGAGTATGGGATGTAATATTTCTGACAAAGAACTTTGTATGTTTTTAAAATCTGACAACTTGTTACACCCCCCCCCCAAAAAAGTGTTCTCAGTCACTTCTGTCTTTCCCATTACACCTCCAACTCTTACTATCTGCCTGAAGAAAAATTCTTTGAATCCTGTTTGAGGTATAAAAATACCTACGCAAGTACTTCCATGTACAAATACTTCACCTTCCTCACTTTGCTCTATACTTGGGAGTCTTAAAGATGTCTTCTCATTAGTCCTTTGTAAATTGCCTTTATATTCTATTTCCTAGTCTTTTATAATCTCCACTGATTGATTCTTATATTATCATGCAATATTTTATATGCTCTATTGATTATCCCTTTTTAAAAAAAAAAAGATTTTGTTCTCGACTCAACTAAAAACTCTTATATAAGAGATGGTCTTTCATCGAGTACTCCCCTATCCCTTTCTCTTTGTCTATACTCTGTTATTAAGCCTGGTAGGGAAGGCATTCCACACCTTCTGCTTAACCTCACCCCACTGTATTGCCTTTCCCTCCTTAATTGTTTGCTTCCAATATTTTGTTCCTTTGCTAATCTGCTCCAATAATTTCCAACCCTGTTTTACCTATTTTCTATACTCCTACTTGCAATCATCCCTATTGGTAAAATTTCCTTTCTCCATTCCTGTGTTGGTTTAGTTCTTAGAATACTTTCTGCTGTTTGATGAATATATTTTATATAGTTGTCATTTTCCTTAGGGAAGTGAATCCAAAATATTATTCTCTCTCCTTATTTATTGAAATTCTCTGTTTCATCATCATCATCATCATCATCATCGCCATCATCATCATTATCATTACTTCTCACTTTGATTTATATCCTTCTGCATGAGTTATGCATATGAGCCTTAACTATGTAGATCTAATGCATCCTTTCAAATCGGGTAATCCTAAATCTCCTTGTTGTATGGGGAAAATCAAATTATCCCATTTAACTCTTGCTCTATCCCCCCATTATACATTCCTTCAACTTTTTATTATTTATCATCCACAAAATCTTCTCTGGTTGAAAGAAAATATGCCTGACTTGTATATAAAACTAAAGACACTAGGGACACTTTTACTGTTTGGGTCTTCATATTCACATCAATAATCAAGTGCTTCCAGTTTCTCAATTTTTGTATTATCTTTTGTTTATTTTTTTCTGACGTATCATTATCTGCCATAACAGAATCCCTTTTAATCCATATAGCTAAATAATTCATCATGTCATGTCCCCATTATGACAATGTGAGGTATTGCCATCTGTGCCAGGGAGAATAGGGCAGTGCATGTGTAACATATGCCAGCATAGTTAGCTGGAGTTTTGTAAATAACTTTGTGTCATTTGACTATCACAATGACTTGTACAGATGGCTGTGTTAAAAATGTATCAACAGTGTTTTTTATAAATGATTACATCTTTATGTTTAAACAATGAATTCTGGAAGGGAAGAGTAGAAGTTTTTGAAATTGTTCTATAGCTTTCAGATACTGCAACAGATCTTTACAAAGCTCTGTGTATTGTACCAGAGTCAGGTGTCAAATATGATGTCATTCAATAACCAGCACCAAGAGGATGGACCTCTCACAGCAGTTTGTTTTGTTTTTTTGAAACCTGATATAAAGATCTAGGACAGTTATCACAGTCAGTTCAGTTAGTTTTGAAGGTCATCACCTTGCCTTGTGGAAGTAAACATCGCAGCATCCTGTCTTACTTTGCTGTATTAATTAAATTAGCTAGGGAACAGTTACTCTTTAGACAGTCAGGAAATACAGTGAGATTAGTTTACTATTTTTTTTGCATCTGTGTGAACCTGTCCAACTGTGTTATTTTTATTTTTCCTGTGATTAAAACTCTGGTGTTTATTGTATTTAGATATTTAGTATTCTCATGTTTTCTATTTTATTATTTATTATTAAATGTTTTATACCTTTCATTGTGGCTGGACTTTTAGAGAATACTTTTAACATCTTCAGAGTACTTGTGCTTATTTTAGTGACACTGTGGCCACTCCAAAAAGCTTTGCTGCTTTGGTTACACTCTACTATTTATATTAGTATTGACTTTACTCAGTAAAATTGGATACCCTTGTAAGAACCTTAGAGTAGTTGACTGGTGTCAGTGTAATTACTTTATAGGGGAGCTCACCTAATAAATCTGTGCCAACCTTTCCCAGGAGTGTGTGTTGAAAATCAAATACCCAGCTACTTGGAATTGGGACACAGCGCTCCAAAGTGAGTGTTGTTTGGGATCTGGAGAAACAGAGAGTCCATTCCCAGGTTTGCAGTGGGTTGCCTATGTGCTGTTGGGGGAAACTGTGCTTGATGCAAAGAGCTGCATCTTAAAATACTGCTTAAATCCACTCCTATTTTTAGTGACTGCCTCTCACCAGTGTCAGTGGTGAGTATTGAGGCTCCTTGATTACTGGCCCAGGGTAGAGAGGCCATCACATATTGGTGGCAGAGTGGTGGGATATTAATTGAACTTCAGTAGCTTGTGGGCCATTGTCACTGAATGTGTGTGTACTCTCAACAGCCACAAAGTAAACACTCAGAGTTTCATTTTCACAACCATTTTATTTATTTTTGTTAGTTTAGTTCAGTCAGGAAAGCAGGAAAAGATGTCACTAGAGGATTATGGTAAGCTGACAAAGAAGCAGTTGAGGAAGCTGTGTGAAGCCAAAGGACTGGTGCATGCTAACTGGACTGCAGTGTGGAGCAGTGGCCAGGAGGACAACCAGTCTGGTGTTGGAGATATGCAGTCTACAGAAACAGGACGGTTCACCTTTTCCTCAGAGGACTTAAAAATCCATCTGAAGTTAAAGACACTTGAACTGGAGGCTAAATGTTTGGAGACAAAAAAAAGATTTGAACTGGAGCTGAAGAAAAGTAGAAGCAGCGTCAGCATGAACTGGAGGCCAAAACTTTGGAGGCTGAGGAAAAGGAAAAACATTGTCAGCATGAACTGCAATGTTTGGAGACTGAAGAGAAACTGTGAAATTTGGAGATCAAATAAAATGAGAGACTGCAGTGACTGGAGGCTGAAGAAAAAGAGAAGCAGTGACAACACAAGAAGGAGATGCAGACTCTTTGTGATGGTCATGGAGGTAATGGGGAAGGGAATAACCAGATGCCAGAAGCAATAAAGGTCAGTAAATGTCTTCCATAATTTGCAGAGGGAGGTGACTGATACTTTTATTCATATATTTGAAAGAGTATATAAACAGTATAGTGTTGACCAAGAGCTCTGGGCATGGTTCTTGATCCTCTTACTCCATGGTAAAGCTGTAACTGCTGTTTCTAAATTGTTTGATACGGATTGTTTAAACTATGATAGAGTAAAACAATGTTTATTGAACTCTGTTAGAAGTTAACACCTGAAGCTTACAGAAAAAAGTGTCGTGAGCATAGAACAAGGTAGATGAAAGTGTATGTGATTATATTACTGAGTTAAGCACTTATTTTCATAGGTGGGTGAGTGAGTGTAAGGTCACCACTTTTGAAAGACTGGCAGACCTTTTGGTAAAGGAACAAGCCTTTAATACTTTGCCTGAGGATATGAGAATCTGGTTGGCAGACTGGGAGTGTAACTCTGCAGTTGAGCTGGGGAGAAAAGTTGATTTCTACTTAGCAAGCAGGGGATCACTGCACAAGAAGGGGATACACAGTGCTGCACATGGATATATGGGAACCCATGGTGGGCAGCCTAAATCACCCCAACAGAGTCTACAAGTAACAGGGGAAGCCACTAGTTCAGGTACATGGCCAGGAGTAGGGGTTAGATGTTTTAAATGTAACCAGAGGGGCCATGTAGCATACAAATGTCCACTGAAGCAAGATGGGGAACAAAAGGTGAGGGAGCCAGCAAGTGGGAATAACATCATGCCAGTATTAAGTTGTCTGGAGACAACAGGGTACCAAACTCTTACTGGAGTTTGTATCCTATCTTAGTGGATGGAAGACAGGCCACTGCTAAGAGAAACACAGCCTCTGTCATAACCATTGTGAAGTCTGCAGTGGTTAAAGAGGAGCAGTACTTTCTTGGGCAGTCCACTCCAATCAGAGCGTTAGGAGAGATACCATTCCAAATACCTTTGGCCAGTGTTCACCTTGACTGGGAGGGTGGAAAAAGAAGCATGCAGGTAGCTGTGTTTGAGGATATTCCTGCAGATGTCTTGATAGGGAATTATTCTGATAATGCAGTACCTTGTGTGCATGCAGTTACATGCATTTGGGCTTGGTGACAGACATGTAGGTCTGGTAACCTGGGGGAGACCCAGACAGATCCCACACCTGAATCTGGGGCTGGTAATGTGGCTATTTCAGGGAAGAAGCTACCTTGTAACAGTGAGCTTGAAAGTGAGCCATAGTTGGTGGTAGGTACTGATGTTCCTGTGGACAAGGTGACTGCAAGGACAGAGGTGAGTGGTAGTACCCAGGCTGACAGTAAGGCACCACTGTCAGAAGATACTAGGCTTCCTGTGGAAGGGGAGCTGGGAGGAGTCACAAAGGTAGAATTGAGACAGGCTCAGCTTTCAGACACTACCTTACAAGGCTTGAGGAAGGTAGCTAAGGAGACACCTGATCCTCAAGGAAAAGGAGAGTTTGTATACTGGAACAAAGGGTTACTGTATAGAGAGTGGACCCTTGAGGGAGGGCTAGAGGGTGATACAGTAGTTGGTAGTGCCCAGAGCCTACCATCTACAACTTCTAGCCATAGCCCATGATATTCCTTTTGCAGGTCATATGGGCATAAAGCATACCAAAAGATATATTATGCACAACTTCTATTGACCTAGGATTGCAAGGGATGTAGCAGGGTAATGCAGGACCTGTGAGTAGTGCCAAAAGGTAGGCAAGGCAAGGTCAAAGCTCTGTTGATGCCTTTACCTGTGACTGAGGAGCCATTTTAGAGGGTAGCTATGGGTATTGTGGGTCCTCTAAGTACACCAAGTTCCACAGGGAAGAAGTATATCCTGGTGGTAGTAGACTATGTTACTAGATACCCTGAGGTGGTGCCTCTGTCCTCCATCAAGGCAGAGAAGGTGGCAAATGCTTTGCTAGAGATTTTCAGCAGGGTAGGTTTCCCAAGAGAAATACTAACTGACAGAGGTGCCAATTTCATGTCAGACCTGCTGGCTTGTCTGTGGAAGCATTGTGGGGTGAAGCACCTAAAGACCACCCCTACCATCCCCAGAATAATGGTCTTGTGGAGAGATTAAACTCTACACTAAAGACCATGCCACAGGCATTTGCAGACCAGTTAAAGAGAGACTGGGACAAATATTTGCCCCATCTTTTGTTTGCATACAGAGAGATACCCAAAGAATCCACAGGTTTTTCACCCTTTGAGTTGCTGTACGGGCATAGGGTGAGGAGCATTTAGATTTCATTTGTGATGAGTGTGAGGGTGAGTGTGAATCCCACAAGAACTCTGTTGTGGCATATGTCCTAAACCTCAGGCAAGGCTTAGGGAGCTCATGGGCTTGGCTCAGGAGAACCTGGCAGGAGCCCAACTGCAGGAAAAAGGTCTGATATGACAGGAATGCTCAAGCCCGAGAGTATGTTGTGGCACAGCATATTTTGGTGCTCCTTCTTGTCAGACACAATAAGCTGCAGGCAGCTTGGGAGTGACCCTTCAAAGTGGTAAGGAAGGTCAGTAATGTTAATTACATGGTAAACCTGCTAGGCAGGAGGCAGGGGCACAAATTCTACTATGTTAACATAATGAAGCCTCAGCATGCCAGGGAGGTCTTGGGCAGACTGCAAAAGGCAGGGTTGACCATTAAGCTCTGTAAGTGTCAGGTGGGTATGGCAAAGGTCTCCTACCTGGGACATAGAGTGAGGAGTGGTAAGATTAGGCAAGAACCTACCGAAGTAGAAGCTATTCAGGCGTGCCCTGCCCCCATTACCAAAAAGCAGGTAAGGGCATTATTGGGCATAGCGGGGTACTATAGAAAGTTTGTTTCCATTTGTAGTGCAATACCTGCTTCCCTCACAGACCTGACAAAGAAAAACAGGCCAGATAAGGTAGTGTGGTCCCCAGCCTGTCAGCAGACATTCCAAAAGCTTAAAGGGGCTTTGGGAGGACCCCCTGTGTTAGCCAGTTCAGATTTCAGCAAATAATTTGTTGTGCAGGTGGATGCTTCAAACCATGGGGTGGGGGGTGTACTCAGCCAAATTTCCTAAGAGGGAGAAGAGCACCAGGTTGTATATCTCAGCTGTAGACTCCAACTCAGGGAAAAATGTTATGCAGCTGTAGAAAAAGAATGTCTAGCCATAGTATGGGTAGTGCAGAAACTTCAGCCTTATCTTTATGGAAGGAAATTCACTGTGGTTACATATCACAATCCCTTACCATATCTACATAGAGTCAACCAGCAAAATGCCAAGTTATTAAGGTGGAGCTTAGGGTTGCAAGTATATGACATGACAATACAGCACTATAGTGGGGTCAGCAATGCCAATGCAGATGAACTCTCTAGACAGGGTATAGGTTATTGTGTTCCAAGACAGGTCCATTTCTCTCAAGCAATGTTTTTCCAGGGTCACATGAAAAACTAGCTTGAGCCTTCAAAGGGGGAGGGGATGTGACGATGTGAGGTATTGCCATCCGTGCCAGGGAGAATAGGGCAGTGCATGTGTAACATATGACAGCATAGTTAGCTGGGGTGTTGTAAATAATTTTGTGTCATTTGAGTATCACAATGACTTGTACAGATGCTTATGTTAAAATGTGTCAACAGTATTATTATAAATGGTTAAATGTTTATGTTTAAACAAAGAATTCTGGAAGAGAAGAGTAGAAATCTTGGAAATTGATCTATACCTTTCAGATACTGCAACAGATTTTGGCAAAGTTCTGAGTGTGTATAGTACCAGAGTCAGGTGATCAAATATGATGTCATTCTATAACCAGCACTGAGAGGATAGAACTCTGACAGCAGTTTGTTTTGTTTTATTTTCTTTTGAACCTGATATAAAGATCTAGGACAGTTATCACAGTCATTTCAGTTAGTTTTGAAGCTCATCACCTTGTCTTGTGGATGTAAGCATATCGACATCCTGTGTTAACTTTTTGTATTAATTATGTTAGCTAGGGAGCAGTAATTCTTTAGACAGTCAGGAAATACAGTGAGATTAGTTAAATATTATTTTTCTGCATCTGTGTGAATCTGTCCAACTGTGTTATTTTTATTTCTTCTGTGATTAAACTCTGGTGTTTATTGTACTTAGATATTTAGTTGTTGTTGTTGTCTTTCGGCTTTTCCCAGTTAGGGGTCGCCACAGTGGAACTCCAGTCTGCTAATGATTGGCAGTAGATTTTCACGAATGCTGAGGTGCCAGCTCGACGTCCAACCTCCAGCGAAGGAATGCCCATTTACGCATGTCTTTCGAACTCCACCCAACTTAGATATTAGGTACTCTTGTGTTTTCTATTTTATTATTTATTATTAAATATTTTTATAGCTTTCATTGTGGCTGGTCTTTTAGAGAATATGTTTAACATCTTGAGAGTACTTGTTCTTATTTTATTTTTACCCTGGGTAAGAAATTAAACATTATTAACAACTTGAAGCTAGTCAATGCTTATCTTACCAAATGTATTAGTTTGAAAATTGTCCCTATGGGGTTGAGGTTTTTTAAACATCCTATGGGAATTGATTTATCTGAGAACATTAGATCTGAATTTATCAATTTAACCAGTTTTTTTTTAACCAGTTTTTTGACCAATGCAGTTTACAATATATGCATCTTCTGATTAAATACAATGATGAGAAGTTGGTAAAATGCATGCATGATGTAGAAAAGTTAAACAAAATGATTTTAAGTGATTTATTGTTCCCACAGTGGGAAAAACTGTATGTTAAGCAATTCAATTTGGCCGACAATAGTATTAAGAAAGCATACAATAGAAAAAGTAAAAAGATCCAAAGAGACACGGAGCAGTACAATAAAGGTAAGGCATACATATGGGGCAATAACAGCAGTAACTACAATAATATTAAGAACACCTATACAGGTATACATGAAAATGAAGAACTAGACTATACACATCAAAGGGAGGTGAGATCACATTTTTACTACAAAGGAAAAAAAGGGACAAAAGCAGGATTGGAAGTGGGGGGGGGGGTATGGAAAAATATTATATATATCAAAACCAAGGTTATCAAAGGTTTACAAGCCAAATGAATGCCCCAGGAATGAGGGAAGAGATGAGGTATTAATTTCAACAAATAACAATATAAGTTTGGATACTGCTCAGAATATAGTTAAAGATGGTATTGTTAATTCTTACAAAACCTTTAATATATATAATTACACTGATCTCACTTTGGACATCTCTCACTTTGAATTACTTTCCAAAGGTATGAAATACATTCCCACAACGGGTTTTAGGTTAGTAGATTGTCTTAGTGAGATCAAACTATATATTAGGAAATTGAACTTAGCCATTATGTTCAACAATACTTATGACAATGCAGGGAATCAAAATACGGGTTTTAGAACATTGAAAAAGAAAAGTAATTACATGCCCTCCATGCATCCTATCATTTCGATTTATGATAAGTCAGTTACCAACTACAGAATAATATTAATGGTAAAATAACTAAATTCAATTTATCTAACGATGAATATAAGGTCCTACAAGATTTGAGGAATGATAAAAAAAATTTGGGTTATGAAACCTGGCAAAGGGGGAGGCATAGTGATATATGACAGCATGGAATATGCATCCAAAATGCATGATTTATTACACATGTCGGGCAACTATGAGATTGCTTCATTGAACAAAATTAATATAGCTTATAGGGCTATAGACATGCATGTGGAAGAATTTTTGATAGACAAAAGAATTACTGTAGAAACTTACAATTTTTTGAAGGTTGAATACCCTTTATTAGCATCCCTTGTTAGAATTCCCAAAGTACATAAAAATGTTGATAATCCACCCTTTAGACCCATCATCTCTGGCAGTAGATCTAAAACCTTTCCTATGGGGGTAGCAGTTGACAGCATGCTTAAAGACATATATGACAAAATTCCTGATTTAGTTAAAGATTCATGGGAATTTTTGAAAAATTATCCAGTTTATCTATGGAAAGATGATGTGTTATTTGTTACAATAGATGTCATTGATCTTTTTTCCTGCATTCCCAAAGATGAAGGGTTAGAAGCCTTTGCTAACAGCATTAGGAAGTATGCCGAAATTGATTGGGATAAAGCTTGTCTCATTCTAGATATGATGTCATTAGTTGTGGAACATAATTACATTTATTACAAAGGAGAATATTTCAGGCAAACCAGAGGTGATGCTATGGGGGCAGCTTGTGCCCCCATATTTGTGAATCTAGTTATGCTTGATTGGGAGGATACTACTGTTTTCCAGAGTGAATTTTACAAATACATAAAATACTATTCCCGTTTTCTTGATGACATCTATATTTTATGGGATGGTAGCCTGACTATGTTGGAAAAATGTTTGGAATATATAAACCTTAGTAATGACTTCTTAAAGTTTACATCATCTAGTAGTCAAGAAGGACCTTATTTAGATACGTATGTTTCAAAAGGAGAAAGAAATTTTAAATCTCGAATATATAGGAAAATATATTTTCCAATGGTTACCTGGAATATTCAAGTAACCATCCTAGGAAATCACTAACCAATATATACAAAGGACAACTTATACGAGCTATAAGAATGACATCATTATATAGAAGAAGTGTCATATATCACCACTCTATTTAGAGATAGAGGTTATGACACGAATATGATGACAAAAGTGAGTAAGCTTGTTATCAAAGAGTGGGGAAGTAAATACACCCCTCTGTTAGGTTACAATTATTATAAAAAAGACATTGTCCCAAACAATCAGGGGAGGCTTACAAGTACAGGTATAAAATTCAGTAGAGCACGTGTTTTAGAGTATGGTCCACATGTTACAAAAATAAAGAATATAATGGTCAATAATTGGAACATAATTACAGCAGACCATGACATTGCCAATCTATTAGGGTCCCAACCCTTATTTGTTAACAAAATGGGACGTAATATCAAGAATTATCTTGAAAGAAGTCAAATATCTAAGGCCCCATCTAATAGACATACCAAAAAATGTGGAAGTTGTAATCAGTGTTATGCTATATATGAGGAAGAGGGAATTACTTTGGACAATGTGAATAGGTCTAAGATTCGATTTCAACAGGGTAATTCAATTCAAAATTGATAATATACTTAGCTAAGTGTACTGTGTTTTCAGGATTTTATATAGGAAAGACAGAGAGGAAGTTTAATAAGCGTATCTATGCACATTTGTACAGTATAAGGACGAAGGATGAAAATAATGCCTTATATAGGCATGTGAAGAAGTGTGGAGATAGGCACAATTTTAAATTTGCTATACTGGACACCATTCAAATAGATCCTAGAGGGGGAGATTACAAAGGTTTGTTATCTTACAGAGAAATTTGGTGGCAACTATACACTGATGCTTCCACATTGCCAGGGCTTAACGATTACACTACTATCAAGCCTTTTTTGAATATTGCCTGTTAGCTTACATTTAGGATTTATATTAAGTTACATACAAGTAATTGGCCACTAATTAGAATGCATTGTATTAGGGTGACGTTTTAATATTTTAATTTAGCACTATTATATTATTTCTTATAAAACAGATTTTCATAAATCAATGATGTTTATTTTGATTACAGATAGTGTAAGATATGTACTGCATAGACTTAATAGGATGGTTTTAGTTTTTTTTTAAAAAAAAGGTATGTGTTACTTTAAATTGTAACATTACTGGTGCCAAAACATCTATTTAAATGGCAACAGTTTTTGTAGTATTGTTCTGATGAAGCCCGTAATGTAGCGGGTGAAAGCGCTTAACTTGAAGGATTTTATATTACATTAAATCACTGGCCTTTATTATTTCAGAATGGTCAACTGTGGTTTTTGTCAGTGGAGATTCTTGTAGTTATTACTACAGTGAATTACGGCTTTATAAAGGTTTATTGGCATCTCAGGACACCGTGGCATTGGCGTTCTTCACCATACTTTGTTAGTTCAGTTATTTTAATGATGATTTGGCCACTCCAAAAAGCCTTGCTGCTTTGGTTACTCACTAAAATTGGATACCCTTTTAAGAGACTTAGAGTAGTTGACTGGTGGCAGAATGATTACCTTATAGTCTGGAGAGAGGGGGTACAGCTAGTAAATCTGTGTGTGTGTGTGTGTGTGTGTGTGTGTGTGTGTGTGTGTGTGTGTGTGTGTGTGTGTGTGTGTGTGTGTGTATGTGAAAATCAAATGCCCAGGTGTGGGAGTGCCAGCTACTTGGAACTGGGACATAGCACTCAAAAGTGAGTATTGTTTGGGATCTGGAGAAACAGATAGTCCAGTCCCAGTTTTGGAGTGGGTTCTCTGTGTGCTCTTGGGGGAAACTGTGCTTGATGCAGAGAGCTGGATCTTAACGTACTGTATAAATCCATTCCTGTTTTAATGACCATCTCTCACTGGTGTCAGTGGTGAGGATTGAGGCTCCTTGATTACTGGCCAGGGGTAGAGAAGTCATCACACCCATAAATATGGGTATTGCTAAACCATTTTATGTATGTGGGTAGATAGAAAACTGTTACAGCCTTTGTTTTATCTTCATTTATTTTATTTCCTCAAAAGACATGAAAGTGTCTTAGTGTTCCACAACACCAAAAATCTAATTTTATCAAGTAAAAAATAATATCATCTGCATATAATGCTAACTTTTCTTGACTACCATACCAGCTGTATTTTTGATGTTGAGAGTCCCTTATTTTCTTTGCTAATGGCTCTAAACATAAAACAGATAAAAGTGAAAGAAGAAATCACTGCTTGGCTCCTGTATTCAAATAAACCTTGTTAGTGAGGAACCCTCCCATGTTAATTCTTGTCCCGATCCTTTCATATGTCCTCATTTTCAACCCTATGATTCTATCAAGGAATGCAAATGTTATCATTGCCTTACTCATGACATCCCAGCTGACTTTACTGAATGCTTTCTTTGTATCAAGACCCATGAACAATAGTGGCATTTCTTACTTTCTGCTTCTCTCTGGATCACTATTGTTTTATTAATGTCAAACATTTATATCCCTGGCCCTCCACAAACCACATTGTTCCATATAGATCAGTTTTGGCAATATCTTTGCCATTCTCTTAGTATGGACATACACACCTTATGATTATATTTTAAAACTGAAATAGGTCTATATGAAGCTGGATTTGAAGTGTCTTTACCTTCTTTGGGTAATACAGCTATTACAGCTTTCTTCCAAGATGGTAATTCTCTCCCACCCCCTTTTAAAATACTGTCAGACAAAATCTTCCAGGTCTTTATGACTTTCATCCCTTGTAACGTCCAAACTTCCACAGGAATACTGTCTGCTCCAAGAAAGTTTCATGTTGCTTTGTTATACATCACTATTTGTATCTCATCTCTTCCTATTGCAGCTATTAATTGTGTATCATCTTTTTCCAACCTTGGCTTAATTATGTCTTCCATAACTATTTGCATTTGTGCCTTTTCTTGGTTTCCTCATTCATCTACTTATAAATCTTTTCATACAATTTATGAAATATCTGTAGTACCGCTATAAAATTTCTGGTTATTTTTCATGTCATAGTTTCTCAGCCTTGATTGACAACCTTCTTGCTTTCTGTTGCCTAAGTCTTTGTGCTAAAAGTTCATGTACTCTGAAATTATCAGAAATATTTTGTTAAATAGCACCCTTTCTAAACTCAAGCATATTATAAATCATTCCCGTATTTTTCCTTTAGCTCTCCACAGATGTTACTGTTCTCATTCTGTGAGACTCACATTATTCTGTAATGCGTTAACCATTCTCAACCCCTTTAAATAATTTCATTTACTTTTTTCTTCTCTCTCTCTTTTATTTATACCATGTTTTAAACTCCATTTTGATTTTATAACACTCATCAGCTATGCCTCTTGAAGAAATTTCTGTCTTCTCCAATAACTCTTGAACCGTTTCTACTACCCATTCCTTAAATCCCTCTATTTTAACAGATAATTAGGAAAGTGCCAATGTGTCAGTTTTACTTCATTACCCTGTATTAGTGCATAATTTCAAATACTCACTGGATGTGTTTCAAAGCTTTCAATTAAATCCACATGCCCCCATGAAATGTAATTTCTGTCTAGTCTAATCCAGTTATATCCTGGGGAATAACATATAAATTATTTCAGAGTTCCTGATGCTGAATTCACATCTTCTTATATTCTAATATATTTCTTCAAAAAACTACCATCTGTTGTAATATTTTTATGCTCCAGGTCCATCTGATAAATACTCACTATTGTAAATCAGATTCTAGTCCCCACTGATAAAAAATATTCCCTGCTGAAAGTGTATTATTTCTCCCAAAACTCTTATGCACCATAACAATAGTTTTAGGTGGAATAAAAATAAGGGCCACCATATTTTCCTCCCCTGTCAATAACCTCTTACTATTATAAATCTACCATTATTGCCATTTTCTTCTTCTATAGCTGTTGTGGCCCATCTAGCAATTAGTATTATTATTCCCCTTTTCCTTTGTCATATATATTCTGGTAAGTATCCACTTTGACATCCTTTTTTACATTCACATACTCACATTTATCCAAATGTGTCTCCTGTAACATTATTATGTTGCACCTGCAGACTTAATACAGTTTAATATTCTTTGCTTTTGGTCTGTAAGGCCATTTATATTCCATGCTAATATTGACAGAGTGGTCACTGTAATAAAAAGTTATTACTCCCACCTATTCTAAATGAGATTTCTTTTGAATTATATGTTACCAAGTTTTAACTTAAATGCATATACTAATGTGTAGCAGACTGATCTCTTATGCAGTTGCTACTTCTCATCTGCATGGGTACCCATGTCACTTTTTCAAGATGTTTTGTTTCAATAAAAACTTTCAAAAAATAGATTTTTCTGAACCCCCACCCCTTTTAATGTACAACAGATACACAAAACTATGTATAATTTCCAAAAATGAATGGTGGGATTTATGCTTCCACCCTTCACAGATGTGTAATGATAATCTGCAAATAACACCACTCTGCCTGACTTTATATAAACAAAATGTGGACAATCAGCACCGTTTTCAGCACATTATAGTCCTATGCAGTTTCACACACCTGAAGCAGTGTGAAGTGGACAGCAGCCAATGCAGTTATAAAATGAAAAAATCTATTTAGTTTTTTTTGTCTGAGTGTTTTAATGAGGCAAAGATTCATATACATGCAAAATTATAAGTTTTACCATGCATGTTTGGTAGGAGACTACAGGTGCAAGACTGCATGGATCTCATAAGAATTTCCATGAGAACCTGTGCTGAGCTGAGTGCTGCTGGCCTGCAGCTCAACCAAACTGATTTAAGGTTTCTTTCATTCACTGTAAATCCTGTCTTTATATAGACACCCTATTCTGACTTTTATAAGGTTCAAAGAGGAAAGATGGGAAAGCTGGAAAGAGGATAGATCAAAGACAAGGAAAAACAAAAAATAAACTCATTAACAGGATTGTGCTGGTGGAGATGGGAGAGAAGGGGGCACTATTTATTGTGGTGATAAATCCCATTTTCCAATTTTTTATAAGGGCATTTGGGGAAGGAATAATGGTACAGGGTGTAGGAGAGAGAGTTGGAGAAGAGTTAAGCAATGTTTTAAGGCATAAACATAAAAGATGAACAAGACAGACAGGAACACCTCAGTGTGTTGATATTGAGGGGTAGACAAGACATACATATGGCAGACAAACACAAAGGGAGGATGAGGACATTTGGGAGGCTGCTACTGCCTTGGTACAGAGGACCTCAATTATCTCTCTCCCTGATAGGCCTGGAGGGGGTGACCTCAATGGTGTAGTGGTTAAGGCCTCTGGCGGCTTGATGGATGGAGCTGACTAGGTCATCAAATCTTGTACCTGCTGAATGAGAAATTGAAATGGATGCAGTCACCTTCTCACTCCAATGTCCTTTCAAACACAGCCTCAGCCAGGTCCTGAATCTCCTGGTGCTGGCTTACCAGGCTGCTTCGTGGTGGGGGGTCTACAGGAGTGGAACTACTACTCCACCCTGTGAAGATATCCCCAGGTGGGCAAGGGGAAGAGGAGATCCTTCTCACACCTGGGAAGCTTGCAGCTGAGCTGTTTCAGGGGCTACTGGATCTAAAGAAAAAAAAAAAACAAAACAAAACAAAAAGGAGAGAGACAAAAAAAACAAAACAAACAAAAAAAAAAACAAAAGGTCAGAGACAGAGAATGAGAGAGAGAGAAGTTGTAGACAAGAAATGGACTTATAAGTGTTGAGAAACAAATGCATCTATTTTAATAACAGAAAATTAATTGTTTTATCATTTAATCATAAAGTGCCATTAAGCAATGTTAAATCTCTTGCAGGTATTAATGGAATGACTTAATTCTGACAAGTACTTCTTGTTGTTAATTGGTATTACTGCTTTTTGTATGATATGAATGAAAACTGCTGTAAGTTACAAAAAAAAGCTCATTATCAGCAATCTGCAATGACATATTACAGCAGAAAATACTGACAACTAACTGTTTAAGTGACTGGTAATTCAGTATCAGAGTAGTCTGTATTGATATAGTACATTTTATTTTACTTCACTGGTTCAGTACAATGCATTTACATAAACCTCAGTGATCACATGTATTGGCTGTTTACTGATTCTGGGACTATGATAACCAGAACTGCAACACTACAAAAGACACACTAGTATGACAAGGTGCACGGACTGAACCAAATGAATATGAAACACAAAAATTGTCCAGCACCAAGGAGGTTAGAGGAATATGTAATCCGTTATTGTGGGAACTCCAAAGATAAGAGCAAACCAGTTCCGGCAAAAGTAAAGCCTTCTTCAGTGCTATAACACACAATAAACCATAAATCATTTAAATAGTGAAACACATAATCAGAGTCTTCTTCCCATTGGTTCATACTAACATTAGCCAAGTTCATTGAGGCAAGGCTTAAACAAAGCACCCAGCCTGACAATCCAGCTTGATTCCTTTTTATTCAAAATGGTATGCCATCTTGTTTTACACATCTTATTGGCCTGGACTTTGTCTATAATAATAAAATTGAATCTAGCAGTGGTATGGATCATAGCATGTTTAAAGAGTGGCATTCTTTTATTTCTAATATCACTGAGGTGTTCAATTGATGTTTAATTTTCGCAACCACATACAGGTATTATTATCTGAGTTTATATCATATCTGATTTTCGTATATTTGGGAATTACATTCAAATGTACCACATCAAAGCCTAGTATTAGATGTTATAGGTGGACCCAGATGTTGGACTGGTTTCTTGAACTCTGTTACTGGGCTTTAAATGTCAGTGGGACTACTCTATGACCCTTTAGGAGTAAGAGGCACAGGGGGGGTAGAAAACATTGAGCAAGTAGGCAGTATTCAACAACTTTTGGACATGATTCTATCCCACTAAATGCCAATAATAATGTGCACAATATCCATTTATATGGATTTTCTTCTTCACATTTGAGTGTGCACAATATTTCTTCTCAGGCTCTTATCTGATATTGAAATAAACCTACATAACAAGGGTCTTAATCTTGTCAAGGGTTTATGTGTCAATGAAGATGCATTTGTTAATGATGTTATTGAATTCTGCAGTATTCTGAACCTTAAACTGTTTTTTTCAGGTACTGATCAGGCTCATAGATCTACTGGGTTTCACTTTCGTAAATCCAGTTTCATGCCACCCATAGACACCCATGTTTCAATATTCAAAGAATGTTCTCAAAGATCTAGATTTTAATAAAAATGTATATGGTCATACTGAACATAATCTCACCAAACAGGAGCAATAGGCTCTGACCAAACTCAGTAACAACCATGATTTGGTTATTTTACCATCAGACAAAGGGGGGTGGGTTGTCATCATGGCCTAGTCCATGTATTTAGCTGCGGCTGAAAAACAACTATCTAATGGCCAGTTCTACATGCACATGCCACTGGAGCCTACATTTAAATTTAAAAAAGAGACTGATCAATTTTTGAAACTAGCTCAAGAGGAAGGTATCATCAGTCAAAAAGTAGGGTATCAACTTACTGTATCTGACCCACAATCCCAATATCTATACTTACAGCCTAAAATACATAAACATCTAACCCAACCACCTAGGAGACCAATTGTATCGGGCAGGGGGTCTTTGACAGAGCCTTTATCGGCTTTTTTGACTGAATATTTACAACCATTATTACCTATGGTTAGAGCAAGGATCAAAGATACCACACAGTTTCTTCAAATCATCACCGATACTCAGTTGGATCCAGGCTGGCTGATGTGCACATTGGACGTCACCACCTTATATACTAACATCCCACATTGGGCTGGTCTAGAAGCCATTCGTTTTTGGTTGGAAAAAGGTGACATACACACTCCTGGGTTTAATACTTTATTAATTTTTCTAACAGAACACGTTCTAAGTCAGAGGGACTGCTATGGGGGCATCTTTGGCCTCCATCTTTGCTGATTTGTTTATGGGGTATATCAAAGAACAACTCATTTACGATGCTAGTCACGACATATTTTTGGATGAATTGGATATCTGGTGGCGTTACTTGGATGATTGTTGGATAGTGTGGAGAGGAGATGCTACTTATGTACAAGAATTTGTACAATATTTAAATGAGAACAAGTGGGGTATTCATTTCACATTGAATTGGAATTGCAATCAAATTACTTTTTTGGATGTGAGTATCATTCGTGAGAGTGATCACACTCTCAGAACAGAAGTTTTTCATAAATTTCCCCAATTCAATACCCTGCTCCATGCAACAAGTCATCATCCTCGACACATCATCCACAACATCCCCAAGTCTCAGTTTTTGTGAATTAAATGCATTTGCTCCACTGAACAGGCTTTTTCATTACAGCAAAAGGATTTAGCCAACAGATTTCTTAGTACAGGCTACCATGCCTACAACATAAATAAGGCGTGTACTTTTGCATCAGAACAATCCAGAGACAATCTATTGCAGTATCAACACACCCCTAAGATTTCAGATACACATTCACCTCAACCTGTATCCCTGGTCACTTCCTTTGGATGTAATATTAATACATCTAGACAAATCATTGAGAACCATTGGGACATATTATTGGTCAACGATAGGTTATCTGAATTACTATCACCCCAAAGTTTATTTTCCTATCGTAGAGGTCCCACACTGAATTCCCATTTTACCCACTATAAACATTCGTCCCCTTCTAATATACAGCAACTCACTTTATTTGGTGATAGGTTGGTGGGTAGTATTCCTTGTGGTCACTGTTCTGCATGTGTACATGTTTCTAAGACTAAGGAATTCAGCAGCAGTAATACCTCTAAGGTATACCAGATTCGCTGTTTTGGGAAGTGTAGCAGTGACTGGGTCATATATTTGGCTACCTGTTTTTGTTCCGCATTTTATGTGTGACAAACATCTCACTCACTGAGGTTTCAGATAAGTGGACACCTCAGTGATATTAGAAATAAACAACTGTCTAATTCACTCTTTAAACACACTATGTCCCATACCACTGCTACATTCAATTTTACTATTATAGACAAAATCCAGGGCAATAAGATGTGTAAAACAGGATGGCATACCATTTTGAAAAAAAAGGAATCAAGCTGATTATCAGGTCTATATTAAATAAGCGAATGCTTAAAAAAGCGAACCCTTATTCATCGATCCTAGTGCATTGAACGCTGAAAATGCCGAACACTCGAAATAGCGATTTTTTTTCCCCAAGGAAAAAAATTGCTGTTCTACAAAAAAAAAACAAAAAAAACAAAAAAAACAAAAAACTTAAAACAGTATTTAGTGTGGGGGGCTTTGCCCCCCACACCCCCCCTACTTAAATATACCAACTCTGAGATTGCACTACAGTAGAGGAAACCCCAAACTCCCAAAACCGGCCCAGGGATTTTTTTTCCCCTGAGAAAAAAATTTGCTGTTCTGCGTGTTCGGGATTTTCAGCGTTTGCTGAAATAGGGTCGATGAATCAACGTTCGCTTTTTAAGCATTCACTGATTCAGTATAGACCCGGATTATCAGGCTGGGTGCTTTGTTTAAGCCAGGCCTCAATGAGCTTAGCTAATTTTGGTATGAACCAATAGGAAGAAGACTCAGATTGTGTGTTTCACTATTTAAATGATTTATGGTTCATTGTTTGTTATAGCACTGAAGAAGGTTTTACTTTTGCCAAAACCGGTTTGCTTTTATCTTTGGAGTTGCCACAATAAAGGATTACATATTCCTCTAACCTCCTTGGTGCTGGACAATTTTTGTGTTTCACACTATGATAACCAGACACATAGAAGTTTTATTTGTTTATTTATTTTATTTGCAATTTGATTACCGGGGAAGTCCACTGGGCCAAATTGACCCATTTTCAGTGGAGGCCCGGGGAGAAAAGCTCCAAGATGCATTATACAATTTAGATACAAATGATAGTTAACATTAAAGATCTTATGTAGAATAGTTACTCACAAATGCATTCAATATCATGCATAGTTAAATTCGTTAAGCTTGAAGGTAGGGATCACACAGTTTAATTTGAGGAAAACAGATATGGGTTAGGTGTGGAAACAGTTTACATACAAACCTTTTAAGAAAATGTAAATATGCTTTACATACACACACCAACAGTAGAATACTATTTACATGGTTGGGCTGTGTGAGGGTAGCTGTGGGAGGTGAGAGCTTAGAGAGAAGCTATAGAAATTGTTGAGAACTTAGATAGGCTCATAGGAAGATAACTATGAGAGTTGTAGAGCTTGGGAACCAGAGCGAGAACCCCCTTGGATTAGGTTGGGTGAAGGCAGGTACATTTCCATTTAGTGGACAGGTGTTTGAATAGTTGGGTTTTGAAGTTTTCTGAGTTTGGTATGGTTCTTACTGTGGAGGGACGTGAATTCCATTTTTTGCCTATATAATTTGGTACTAAATTAATCAGTGGTACTGTAGTTATGGTCATAGTTTTATAAAAAAAAGTACTAGACTAGTTGCCCTTGAGTGACATTTTAAGCATAGTCAGTTTCCCTCAGTGAGAATGAAATCCTGTACTTTTTGTCTGTGAGGTAAGCACCTTAACCATTATGCCAATCCCCAACCTCTTTTTAGTGTATTTTATAAACTTTTCTGTTGTTTGTTCTTGTATATTTGTGATACTGACAATATACTGGCTGAGGTCTGTTTAGATATGGAAAAAAAGAAGAGAAAGAGAGCTGATCATCCCATACGTGTGTGTGCATTCCTGCTAAAAGCAATGCAATGTTTCCTTTTTTCTGTATTTTTTATTAATAAATCTGAAGATATGGTCACATCTCTGACTCCTTCCATCCTTCATTTTCTACAGTACTCCATTGTTTTGTTCTGAGGTAATGCACTGTTACTGTATAAATGTATGAGTGGGCCTTGGGGAAACAGTTAATGTAATGCTATCATTGTAAAGCTGTGAGGTTATTCATTCTGAAAAAAAAAAAAAAAAAATATATATATATATATATATATATATATATATATATATATATATATATATATTGTGCTTTATATCTTTGCTGAAAGAAGGTTATGGTATTCAACATTAATTAAATTGCTACAGCCAGTATTGAATATTCCTTAGTTCATACATTTAGAGGCACCATAGTGTCTGTGCTGGGAGGAGAGAACTGATCTACGATTTATCTAATTCTAATCTAGAAGATATAGTCCCAAGGCAACCTCAGCAGATTGTCATTTTCAGGAAGTGTGCAAACAATTCTCAAGTGTCCACTCTAACGTGCAAGGAGTTATTGACATTAATGTTCAACTCTCCATATGTGTCTCTGTCATTGATAGTAGGTATGTGGTACTACAATGATATTTTCCTTATTTTCTTCTACATGTTATTAAGCATGGCCTAAAGCATTGCAGTTTTCAGTTTGAAAGTTTTCTACAGAACCCCCTCCCCTTAGGCTGGTTGTGGTTTCTGTCAGTATACAACTATTGCTGAAGTTGAAAGAACTTATAGAAATTCTCAAATACATTAAAAATAGCAGTGTACATGGTGGGACAATATAATGCTAATACATTTTAAAATACAACCTGAAGTTTAGTAATATGTAATGAATTAAACTTTATGAACCTATTCATACAAGATCATTATTAGCATCATTGCAATGAAACTGTCTGACTGAACTGCAAATTATAACAAATGTAGCAAATGGACATTTCTTATAAAAGTACTTTAAATATGATTTTGAAATGGCAGCAATACCCTTTTCACAACAGCCATGAACCATTGCATTTTTGCTACCTTGCCTAATGCATTAAAAACTCATTACTGATATACACATGGATGGTATACATACATATATATGTGTGTGTGTATGTTTGTATGTATGTATGTGTATATGTATATATATATATATATATATATATATATATATATATATATATATGGATTCATAACTCCTATGTCGAGGGCTGTGTACTCCCACACTACCTGCTAATTATATATACCAACCCTGACACTGTACTGCAGTGTGGAAGGAGTATATGCTCTGATACCACTGTACCATGATCTCATGGAAAATAAAACCACAAGACAATTCCAACCAAGAACAAGAACAGGAAAACTCTTAGCTTCACACTTTCATTCACTAACTTGAGTGCTTTCATCCAGGTATTACGGACTTTATCAGAATCTGATTCTGATGAAGTCCGTGATACCTGGACAAAAGCGCTCAAGTTTAGGAATAAAAGTGTGAAGCTATACGATTTCCTGTTCATGATCTCATGGTGAAAAAAGCAATTTTTTTCAGTGTGTGTGTGTGTGTTTGTGTCTGTGTGTGTATATATGTGTATATATATATATATATATATATATATATATATATATATATATCTATATCTATATATATATGCATATATGTGTATATATATATATATATATAATATTTATATATATTTATATATATATATATTATATATATATATATATATATATATATATATATATTTGGAATTATGTCAGATTATCAACTTTTCAGAGACGAACTTCATATGGTTGAGATCATATGTTCGAGTTTCTGAAAATGGGAAGTATTTATATGGAGATCGCAGTATAGTGAGGCTCAAGGAATTTACCCTTTTCCTTTCTGTTGTGCTATCTAGGAGTTGGTATATATAATTTGCAAGGGGGTGGGAATGTAGCTTCCCTGCAAAAGTGTAGATTTTTTTTGTTTTGTTTAGTTTTGCTCAAGTTTTCAGAAACTCAGACATTTGGTCTTGACCATATGAAGTTTGAGTCCCCGAAAACTCAGTAACCTGGCATAAACCCATGTCTATGTATGTGTGTGTGTGTGTGTGTGTGTGTGTGTGTGTGTGTGTGTGTGTGTGTGTGTGTGTGTGGGTGAGAGGATGTTTATATATATATATATATATATATATATATATATATATATATATATATATATATGCGTGTGTGTGTGTGTGTGTGTATATACGCAGATAGTGTATATATCACTGAAATACAGTACATACTACTGTCCTTCTGTCCTGTACCACTGAAACCCACCTGGTCAGCTGATCCCTCCTTAGTTCTGCAGGTCATTGTACCTGTGTCAGCATTGCTGTCCAGTTGGAGGATCCTCGTCAGTGAAGACAGATGATCCCCAGCTGATGTCTTTCTTCTTCCAACTGCCACATTCAATTGCTTCTTCCAGCTTCCACAGGTACAACCCCTGCAACAGCTGGAGGAGTATTTTGGTCTCTTTGTTTGACCAGCTTGTGGCATGGCCATGGGCTTTAACAGATTCCATAGCCATGAAGAATAAAGTTCAGGGTGAGATGTAGAAGTCTGAGGCAAGGAGTACTAGGGTGTGAATCATACCCACTAGGGTGTGACATCACTCTGCTGGCCCATACACTCATATATGGTTGCTACCTATTCAGTTCAATGGAGAATAAAGTCGAAAATATTGAATAATAACAGTACATTTCTCAGGAAAATCCATACCCCCAAGCACTTCAAAGGAGTGATTTTTTTTGTGGAAGAAATAAATGGTAACCTTTGTGGTAATTGATAATGCTGTTGTGTTTTATATGTTTTATGGGAACATACATAGTAAAATGTTTCCCTATATCAGTTACATGGAGGTCACACAACAATTTCTGGTTGAAAATATCAGGGAATGCTTAATTTGTAAAGCTGTGTGACATGATCCATCTTTTCTGTGATAGTGACTAGGCAGTGTGAATAAAGGCAGCTGGTATCACAACTGCCTGGGAGGGAGAGAGTTGGACACAGGTAACCTTATGAATGCATACATGTCATACACAAGGTATAGCATGCTGGAGTTCATTTAAGGTGAGAATGATGCTCATGAGTGTGCATGAGCAGGGTATTGCTCACTCTCAGCAATCCATAGAACTCAGCGGGGCTGGGCTTCATTTGCATAATAACTTCAAAATATGCCCAGCTTATGCCAACTTGCACATTTTAAGCATCACTGGGCAACATGGTAATGTGAAAGTCAAAGTAAAGTATGACCAAACTAATGGTTTATTAAAAGTGGGATAGCCTGGAATTATTCGGAAAAGCCAGTTAGTGTAAATTAGTGAGACCTATTCAACCTTAGACTGTGCTTGCTGGTAAGACATGAAGCTCTATATTTGACTGATCACTCATGAAATACTTGGGAATATGTAAGGTTCCATTTTCAAAGCTGTCAATATCTGTCAAGTGGTTTATTGCCAGAAATGGTCCCTAACAATGGATAATACCCAGGACCATATTACAGGTCACCATCATTAAAATAAGAAGTGACATACTAGTGTGATTATTTAATAAATATTCTACCACTCCCTCATGGCCAAGGCATATGTTTCACTACATATCACAGAAATTATTGTCAAGAAATGTAAAACCAAGATCTCAGAATTAATGCTTCACTGTACATCACATTCTTTTTTTTATCTTTTTTATTATGTGCTAACATGCATGATTCATGATTATTGGGAAAGTGCCATACATGTGATACAGGTGTAATTATGGGCCAATACATACTTGAAGGTTATAAAATGTTGGGTGCAGGACAAACAGCTTCAGTCCTGAGAAGATTCACATCCTCATGTTTTTTCTGAGGATGTATGGAAAATTACTTTTTTGGAAAATGGGGACAAAAACAACAGACAGGTAGGCATTTTGCACAAAATGATCATGCACTGGTATGGTGTGCAACTGCCCCAGCCCTCATCCAGCCACAGATAGTAATAGTTCATCTTCCTCCATTGTTTTTTCCTACCAGTTGCAATTTTAACAAGCACCCAATGACTCAAGTACGAAGAGTGTTTAGTCTCCTGTGATGGTGGCAAGCAGATGGCAGTAGCACAGAAACCCTTCCAACAGGCTCAGGCTTTGGTGTGGTGTAAGGTTTTGCAAGCAAAGAGACGGTATCTAGTCCACAGCTCATCATCATCAACCGTCTTTTTTCCCATTTACCTCATGGGGTTGGGATGTCGTGTCAAATGTTGCCATCTCTCTCTAATCAATGCCACTCTTCTGCCTTCTTTGGGACTCTTTCCTGACCGTCACAGGTCTTCTCTATCCCAAATCTTCTTCACAGTATTGCCTTCTGCTTTTCTGCACATGTACCTAAAGCACTGTAATCTGTTTTCTTTGATCTTTTCCACAACTGGAGCTACTTTGGTTTCTACTTTAATGTCCTCATTTCTTTGTCCATCCCACAGTGTGCACCCTATGACCCATCTCAGGCACTTCATCTCCATCACCTCTAACTTCCTCGGCTACTCTGCCTTTACTGCCCAGGTTTCCATACCATACAGTAGTACTGGTCAGACCACTGTTTTGTGCACCTTACTTTTCATCTTTGTTGGCATTCTTCTGTCATACAGTAACCCTAACACTCTGTGTTAGTTGGCTGCAGCACCTCAGATTCTATCTTTGGCCTCTTCATTCAGATGTCCCTTCTTCTCCATCACCCCTCCCAGATACTTGAAGCTGTTAACCTGTTCCACTATTTCCCCTTCTATCTCAATTCTCAGCTTCTTCTGAGTTCCCCAGTTTGCTGCCATTACCACTGTCTTATTTGTAGTTTCATCCCATGTGCCTTCAATTTTACATTCCATTCCCCTATCCTTTGCTGAAGTTCTTGCTCAGAGCCTGCCTGTAATGCAACATCATCTGCATACAACAACTTTGTTGATCTGTCCCCTCTGACCTGTTTGCGAATGTAGTCCATCACCAGTATGAATGGCAGTGGGCTCAGAGCTGAACCCAGGTGTAAGAGACCAAACACTGTTCGTACTTGAGTCACTGGGTCCTTGTACATAGCTTGCACTAATTCTAACAATGGTTATGGGAATTTGAACCACCACAGGATTGCCCAAATCAACTTTCTTGGGACCTTGTCATATGCTTTCTCCAAGTCTAGGAATGTCCGGTTGGACTCTTTCCTCATCTCTAGCTTCTTCTTAACTATCTGTCTCACTGCAAACATCCGGTCAATAGTGCTGCATCCTGATCTGAGTACAAACTGCTCATCTCCTATATTACTTTATACAACTCTGTGTACTCATTTATCAGTCACCCCTCCAAAACTTTCATGCAATGTGACAGGAGTTTGATATCTCTTTACTACCCACAGCTATGAATATCCTCTTTGTTTTTGAAGACTGCCACTAGTATGCTTATACTCCAGTCATCTGGAATACACCCTTCTCTCCACACTGCTATGAGTACCCTTAGGAGCCATTTCTCCCCTATCTCACCCAGCATCTTTATCATATCTGCTGTGACCTCATCTCAGCCTGCTGCCTTCCCTGACTTCATTTTCCTTAGTGCTGTTCTTCAATGGTGGGCTCCTCCTTTTCTTTCATTGTAGGCTGTGCCTGGGGTGGTACAGCTTCTGTGTGGTTGTCTTCATTCAGATGCTGCTGGAAGTACTCCTTCTATCTGCCTTTGATGTCCTCTGGACTGGTAAACAGGTTGCTGCTGGCATTCCCTTTGAAAAGTGTCTGACAATATTTCTTTATCTTTCTGTCTTTGCCTTGCAACCTGATACAGCTTCTTTGCACCATCTATTGAATCCCTTTCCAGAAGCTAGTAGAGTGCCTCTCCTGCCTTGTTATTTGCTATTGTAACTCCTTTTCCTTCCTAGCCATACCTCTCTACTGTCCAGATTTGCAAAGAATGTCCAGATTTTTGTCTCATAATTTCAGTCTTTTCCTCAAAAACAAATGTTGTTTTTTGGCAAATCACTGAGATGATCTGAGGAAATAAATCAGTAAATAATGACATACATTTAAGTTTCAGATTTCATATCCTGCAGAAAATGCATGCTAACACAATTCGTTATTCTAACAACTCTCTAAGTTTATAAGAGAAATATTTGAAATCTGTCCCTATTTTTGGTCCTTTGTCCCCCCATTATGTCAGACTTTGTCCAGATTTCTTAGACTAAGAGGTTGAGAGGCATGTTCCTACCCAGGTTCATATTTTGTATCTCCTACTTTTTCCTGCACACCTGTTTTCTTTTGATTACTTCTTGGACTTCTGCATTTCACCACCAGCTTTCCTTATGTACCTTATTTCCAAGGTATAGTCAGTTTTGTTTTCGTCGTGGTTCCCACTACTTATTAGCTCTTTTAGGACTGGACTATTTGTGCAAGTCCCCCCCCCCCCATTGCTTGTTGTGTATTATTCCTGATAATGGCTAATGGAGGTTTAACTTTTCATTCAGTCAGACATCCCTCATCTTACAGCTGGACATTGCTTCACAGAACTGTTGTGAGGCTTATCATTATCTGTTTTCAGCCACTTGTGTTTCGATGGAACTGTTTTAGTTTAGTTCTTGTATGATTTCTTATTGTTCTTTTTACTATTTTTTAAGTTTCTAATTATTTAGTATTATTTACTAACATTTTTTAGCATCCCTGATGAAGAATACCGAAAGCACCATAAAAGTTTTTAGAGCAGAACATCATTTACAGGCTTACGTAATATTTAAATGAAGAGTTGTTTCCTGTAGATTTGATTGGCAGGGCTGGACATAGGTACAGGTTTACAATATAATATTTAAATGAGGTGTCCTCTCCTGTAGATTTGATTGGCTTAACTGTTACTCTTACACAACAAATCAAAACTAAGGGGCAGGTACCATCTTAATGTCACGTTTGAGTGGAATAAAGGCTCTGGCCCTCTACACACCCACGCACCACCTTGATTGGCTACCTGCCATTGACACTCCCATACACTAAGCAGCACTTGGATACTATCAATAAAGTCTTTTTGAACTGAAGTATGTCTGCCAAGTTTTATTGGCTGGAGAGTATCTTCCCGATGCCATCTGAACACCTGGTGTATGACCAGCCACATGCTGCTTGTTCATTTTGCTCATACCTGAACTGAGAATTAAAGCTTTGGTTGTTTGTTTTGCTTATACCTGAACTGAGATTTAAGGAGCACATTCAACCTAATTACTTGAGTGCATGCATATGCTGATTTTGCTTGTATTTTTAGCAAATCAGTTTTTTTTTTAACTGTGATTTGCACAAGGTATCCACACAGGTGTATTGTTTTGAGTTGGACAATTGAGCCAAACAGACATTGGCTTTTGGAACCCATGCTTTGTCTCTCTCTCTCCTAATTTCATGATCTGGACACTAGAATTTGGTATGGTGAGTTACCCCTAGGCTACTATGCCTGAATGGGGAATTCTGTAAAAACTTTGGCCAGTTTGAAGTATATGTTGTATACCATTTTGCCTTCATCCATTGCTTTAGTGACCTTTTCAGAAAAATCCACCAGGTTGAGTAAGCATGAACTGCCTTTGATGAATCCAAACTGAGATAGGTCTAGTGTTTAGAGGTTCCCTGTGTCCTCATTGATCAATTCCATGATAAGTCTTTCCATGGATTTACTTATGAGGCTGGTAAGAGTTATGGGTTTGTAATTGCCTTGCTCTGTGGAAGGTCCTCCTTTATGTAGGGGAATGAATGTAGCTTTTCTCCATTCACTTGATACAAAACCTGCATGGAGGCTGAGATTGAACAATGTTTTTAGGAGTGTGGGTAAGTCATGCTTCATGCTATATAAGATGCACCCAGGGATATTGTCTGGACCCATATATGCAGTATTTTTAGCTTTTGATAGCACTTTTAGGACGTGATTTTGTGTGATAGTTGGAGGTGAACCAGTTTTGGGTATATCTTGAGGAACAGACAGAGGGGAGAGAGGGGTAAAGATAGAGCTAAATTTATTGGCCAGTAGATTAGCAGTATCTTCAGTCACAGTGAAGGTAACATCATTCACAATCAGCTCAGCACATTGTTGTGTTGTACTTTTGAGATTACGCAACTAAAACTGACTAGTAATTGTCTTTGCCTCGGGTAGTTATTTTAGCCACTTGCAGTTGGTTAGGGGGTCCTGGCATAACTCTTTGTAACTATGTAATACTGTCTTCAGGCTGTATCATGAGTAGGAAAATTATGGCATCATCATCATCGACAGCCATTCTGCTGTCAACATCAGCCTGCTGTATTGAAGCACAGGATGTGTTTGTTTCTGGTGCTGACTCTATGATATGTCAGGATATAGGTAATGTGACCTGTGTGGAATGATTTTTATATAAAGATATGATGACCACACTTACTGTGCATTGTATGTCGACTTTGTGTCTCACCTGACATTGATGGCATGCCTAATGATGAAACATGTAGGGGTGATATGTCAACAGGTGTCATGCTGAATACTTCTCAGCATGATGTACTACATATCAGCTATACACTAACTTTCCACACTGCCCAACTGTGGTTGTTGCTGGGGGATCTGAAAGTACTAGTGACAACACCACCTCAGATGATTCCTGCAGCATTCTCATCTACATCAATGTCATTGCTGATTATGGAGGGATGGTACTCCTCAACTGGTGTTAAATGTTGGGGAACTGAAGGACCACCAGTGCTGCTATGGGCAACTACATTCTGCATATCCCGGAAGGGGCAGAGGTCTGGATGCTCCTCTCCCGGGCGGGAGCTCTCCAAGCCCGGCCGTTTTCGGCCCCTCTCTCCCTTCCAGACTTCCGTCCCAGAAGGGGCCAAGGTCTGGGCACTCCTCTCCCGGGCGGGAGCTCTCCAAGAGCACTGCTAAGTGTCATGCAAATGAGATAAGCCCAGCCAAACCTGACTTGATTTTCTCTGTTTCCCTTGTATGCACTGAGCCACGCACTATGAAAACACTGCCCCCCCCAAAAAAGAGAAAAGTAGTTGAAATGATGAAAGCCAATCTATGATATAAACACTACAAAAAGTTTGTTGATACACATAAAATATTTCTACATAGGTCTGGATTTGAAATCTCACTCCAATGAACCAGTAAGCATGCCTTATCCCTCTTTGCCACAAAAAGAGCTTTGCAGCAGAGAACTGAAATCATTTTGCATACAGCCAACTGCAACATCATCCACAGTATCAAGAAACCACATAGTTATTTGTAAATGTATAAATTTCAATGTAGTGCACTGAGTGATCACACAATCTTTTATGACTATTGTTTGCAAAAGTGCAGCTCTGTCTTACCTCTCTGTGTTTGCTGCTCATCCTTGTCTTATCTGATCAGTAATCTGACACATGCAGTCTATAGATCAGTCTATATCCTTGTCCTTAAAATGTGTGAGGATATTAAATGGCAATAATATACAATTATTAACAAATGAAGGGGAGGTTGGATGTTAATGAACAGAACCTGTGAATTGTGTGCTGCTTACTTCCATTTCCAACCCCGATAAAATTACTTATATACACTTTGTAAGTCTAAACTGACACATCCACTGGAGGTAGGGCAGTCTGAATTGCTGTTGTGTTTTCCTTCTCCCTACTAGTAATCACTCACAGTTGCAATCCATTAGCAACAAACAGCGAGGGAGTGCCTGCACTATGTTTACATCTGATATACTGAGCCAACAGTTTGGGATTCAGCAGTTCTAATGAGTTCACACCTCATTTGCATCTTCACCATGCTAAAAGCCCTGAATCTACACCATAAAAAGGCAACCATGTAGCTAGGGAGCCTAAAGGTGAGGAGACTTATTTATGTGGAGAACACAGAAGAGACTAACACTTTAGAATGTATTTGAATAGAAGACTACTGAACTCAAGAAGGTTGCTTGCATTTTTCAGCTATATACTGCAGATACTGAAATGTCATTTAAGAAAAATATGTTTCATATTTATATAAATATATTAATTAGCAAATGCTACTGTTATCTGTATACATTACTTAGACATGTACTCATGGCCTGGGCATGGTTGTCGGGGCATTTCATAAGTATACATGATTGGCAATAGCTTACAATGGAATGTTCTGTACATGTATTAAATTTGTACACATGTTTCAGGGACAGTTCATTTGATAGCAATTTTAGCATTTCACTGATGATCTGTTAGCAAAATGTGTCATTTGCCTGTTCTTTTGAGGGTGGGGAGCAAATCTGCATTTCTGTTTTGGCACAAACAATGATATGTCGCTATTGTCACTCTCCCTTGTTTTGCATCCAACCTTGCTTTTTGTGTGAATGTCATATGTTACAACCACACAATTCTTGTTGTTCATATTTCAAATATCTAGACTGCTTTATGTTTCTCCAGTAGGTAATACTGAAATGCTACCTTTTCTTTTTTATCTGTGAACAGGTATTTTTCTAGCTATGTGATACTTATGTGTACTATCCTTCTCTTGTGTTTTATGACACCTAGGGCTATGGCACCAAGGTGTCTCAATACCCAAAAACCATGCTTCAGTGACCTTGAGAATCAGGTCATTGTGGAAGCTCTCATGTGATATGGTGCCTTTCTGCTTGAGAGGGTACATGGAGATATGTCAGGCAGAATGCAAATTTGGCAGCAGATAGTTGGAGATGTGAATGCAGTAGGCAGTCACAGCAGGACATATGATCAGGTGCGCCATAGGGCCACTGACATGCTCTCATCTGCACAGAGGAGATTGACTGCAGTGGCCCATGATCAGATACATGGGTGGGGCCTGCTACACAGCCACCAATAACAGTAAATGAAGAGTTCCTGTCCACTGTCAGGGATCTAGACAGCTCCCAGGAAAGTGCAGAACAGCATGTCTTTGACATTGGTGCCAATGTTTCAGGGACAGCAAGTATGTTCCAAAAGGTGCTTCCAGGTAGGCTTATGTATCTCCATTGTTAAATACTTTTGTATAGTAAAATATTTACACCAATATGTTAGTTCTGTTTAACAAGAAATTGGTTGGGGGGGGGTTGTAGATTGCTACAGTTAACAACACATTCTGACTGATTACACATGGTGCTTAGGTGGGATATGTCACTGAGTTTTTGTTGAAATTATAGTTAATGGGCATATACCACCTATGTTACTGTTAACTGTGATGATGTTGTCCTTAGATTTTGCTTAACTTCTTCCAGGACCATCCAGTATAGGGAGCAGACTGTCATCTACATGTGGTAAGCCAAACATCATCACAAGTAACAGTAGCATAGGCACTATATGCCATTAACTTTCAGGTACAAATATGACTGTCATTGTACATGTGGGTGTGAATGACCTGAGACGTACCTCCCTGGACTATATGAAAAGAGACATGGAGGAGCTCTCAGATTATGTAGCCCAGGTGGGTATGACCCTAGCCTTGAGCAGCATCCTACCCTCACCCAGAAGGATACCACAGTACAAGCAGAAAATGATTCATTTCAACAACTGGCAACGTTTCTGGTGTCATTCTAAGGAGTTTCAGTAACTGTCTGCTTGGGATGACATGATTGACAGACCTCAATGCTTTGCCAGAAATGGCCTGCATCTGTCACCCCTGGGCTTCCAGATACTGGCCAAGGCTCTTGCTACCCCTATAGTGCCTTTTTTAGGCAGTGTTAAAAGACCAAATTACTACCGTAACAGCTACAAACAAATGCAATCTGAGAGTTATACTGCTCAATGCTAATTGTCTAAATCTCAAAATGCACTCGCTCGAAGCACTCCTCAAAATGGAGAACATTGACATTTGTGCTGTAACAGACACCTGGTTTAAAGCAGTAGAAAGCACCCCTGCAGTACCAGGCTAAAACTCATTCCACACCTTTCAGCCCCAGAACTTGGACCAAAGCCCCAAAGGCGGTGGTGTTTCCATATTCATAAAGGATGCACACACCTTCAGACTGGTAGCCCAACATAATGCATCAGAGATACTTCAGGTGCAGCTAACATTAGGTAAGATAGCGATTCAGGTCGTAGCCTGCTATAGGTCCCCAACCATGTCCCAAAACTCACACTCCAGATTCCTAAGCACCCTGGAGAATACTAGGGTCCAACCTAACACTCTCATACTGGTGACTTCAACTACCCCTCCATTAACTGGGAAAACTACTCAGGTACCAATACACTTGCCCAACGTTTCCTGGGATTAATTAATTCCAATGCCCTGGACCAGCTCGTTCTTACCCCCAGTAGAAGTAGCAACATCTTTGACCTAGTCATTACTAACATGGGTGATTGTTGCTCTACACCAATAGTCAACTCCTCCCTGGTTAGATCCAACCATAAACTAATCACCTTGGAAATACACATCCCCCCCCGCAAAGGTAACCACCATGAAAAACTTCTCCAAAGATAACTTTGGGCTCCTAAAAACAGGGGTGGCTAACTTCACAGCACCCATGCAAATGGAGAATAGTTGCATGGCCACCGAATCATACACCAATGCATGGTACAAACACGTACTTAAATACATGGATCTTGCCATACCCAATAGAACCAAGATGCTCTCCTCCAAAAAAGGAAGCCAATCTGGTGGTCCCCTGCCATAAACAAACTCTACAACAGAAGGAGGAAACTGATGCAGAATAAGGTGAATCTCCAAGACTGGAAAAACTCCCTTATCAGCCTCAACAAAAAGTTGAGATCCCTCATCAAATCCTCTAAAGCTAGCTATGAAAACAGGATTGCAGCAGATAAGACAACCACAAAGCCTTCTATAGTTATGTAAATAATCTCCACAGCAATATCCAGATTTGCTCTGAGCTACTGCACAATAGTACTTCCTATATCGAGCCAACACATATTGCCAATATAGTGGTCGACAGATTCAGTGCCAATTTTACCCCCACCAAAGGACCAAGCACAATACCAGTAGATTAATGAACAAGTGAAAATAAGTCCAAAAGTCCAAGGTAAAACAAAATTTAAATGTAAGAAAGTTTATTTACAACTTAAAATGCTTTTCGTCACCAAAAGTATGGTAACTTCCTCAGAAGTAAATACCCAGTTAGTGCAACAGTTTTAAAATATATAGTACCTAATGGCACATGCTATAATGAACCAATCAATGAAGTATTTCATTTAAAGGAAAAGTCCATATTAAAACCAATATGTCACGTTAATGACAATATAAAACTCTATGCAGACCACTCAAGTGTCTCAAATAAAAACTTGTTGATAGAAAGGGTAAAATACATAGGTAAAATGGTACATGGCTTTTCTCAGCTCATATCCACTCCTACCAGACTAGGTAAACCCCAAAACAAAGACAGCATCCTGGTCTGGATCCTTACTAATAAAGATCCTGACCAGTACTCAGCAGGTACTCACCCAGAGGACATGAGTGATCACTTACTCACCTATGTTATCAAATTCAAGAAAAACACCCCCCTTCTTACAACCATAAAAAAATCAGGAACAATAATAAATTCAACACCTCCATTTTTCAAACTGAACTTAAAGCCCACAACTGGACAATACTCAAGTCTCTTCCTCTTGAAGAGGCAGTTATCTACTTCAACACCACCTTCCTCAAGATTCTAGATTCCCATGCTCCAATACGGTCCATTAGAACTAAAACCAAAACTGCACCATGGCTCTCTAAGGAAACAAAATCCAAAATCCTATCTAGAAACAAGATGTGGGTCACATGGCGTACCTCTAAAGACCCACACTCCCACCAAACCTTCCGGCAACTTAGAAATGAAACTAAAAGAATGATCTTAAATGATAAAAAAATCTTCTTCCTCCACCTCCAACACAAACACCTTAATAATCCACAAAAATTCTGGGCAGGCTTAAACAAGCTCCTGCACCCAGGCCAGGCAACCACCCCCACTCCAACAACTTGCAAACAACAGTGCCCTGTAAACATTGCTAACACATTCAGTAGTTTATTCACAGAAACTATACAATCCCTGGCCACACAATTCAAACAAACAACCAGCCCACTCCACTACCCATGCCAACAGAATACTACAACTACATCAGATCATCTATTTACCTTCGATCCAGTACCCATATCCTCTATAACATCTCTTCTTAAAAAACTAAAACCCACTAAGTTAGCATCTGACCTTCTCACAGCTGAGTTTCTGCAAAAGCAGCTGAGGCCATTTCCTATCCCGCCTCCATAATCATAAGCCGCACCTTGTCAGAAGCCTTCATCCCTCCATATGGAAAATGTCCCACATTAGTCCTCTGCATAAAGCTGGTAGCTCACTAGAGCTAACCAACTACAGACCTATAGCTATACTCTCACCCTGGCCAAAATTATGGAAAAGTGTGTCCACAAACAACTGATGGAACACCTCACCAAAAATAAAATTCTAGCCAACTCCCAACATGGCTTCAGGCCAAATCACAGTACCACATCAGCTCTACTATCCTTTTCTAATACCATCAATAACTTCAGAAACAATAATAAACTATCATCTTCTCTTTTCTTAGACCTCTCCAAGGCCTTTGATATGGTGAACCACATTCAACTCCTCCATACATTAAAAAAACTATCACTCAGCAATTCCACGCTGAAATGGTTCCACTCCTACCTGTCCAATAGGCAACAGGCTGTTCTATGGCAGGACAAATTATCCACATGCCTACCTGTTACACTTGGAGTTCCCAAGGATCTATTCTTGGCCCTCTTCTCTTCACCATCTTTGTTAATGACCTGCCCACAATCACCCCCCATGCCACATGCATTCAATATGCAGATGATTCGACTATCATCAGCACTGCCTCCAACCTGGCAGACCTCACTGCTTCAACCCAAGACACCTTCAACCTAATAGAAAAATGGTTCTCAAGTCGTCAACTAGTTCTCAACCCCAACAAAACAAAACTACTTACTTTCTCACCCGCTAACAAGACTCTTCCCCCCACCTTCTCTATTACATCTTCCAATGGAATCACTATATCACCAGAAGCTCACACAAAGCTATTAGGTGTTACCATTGATAACTCCTTAAATTTGACACCCATTTCAATCTAACCATCAAAACCGTCAATAAAAAGCTTGGCTCTCTCTATAAAGTAAAACATTTTCTCACTCCTCACGCTAAAATTACAATTGCCAGCACACACCTACTATCAACTCTTTTCTATGCCTCCCCTCTTTACAAACCTAAACAAGACAACCCTTAACAAACTTGCTTCTTGTTACAATCACATAGCTAGATTTGCCACAAATTCCTCCTTTAGAACGCACCACTGCACTAACTTGAAGCAACTAGGGTGGTTAGAGTTTTCCAGCCAACTCCATTTCAACCAACTCAAAACGGATCACCAGATACTGTATCACCCAGAGAAAACACCAGCTCTGAAAAACATCATTCACCCCTATATTAACCTGCAATCTTTACGCTCCTCCAATAAGATCTTAGCTCAAACTACCAAAGCCAATAATTCTGCTGGGGATTCTCTATTCTCAAACTTTGTAGGTAAAATGTGGAACTCCCTACCGACCATGCTCACCTCAGAACCTTCACTCCTACAATTCAAAAAAAAGCTTAAACCCCATCTCAATACTCTCTGGCAATGTCCCTGTTCCAAACCTGATTAACCACTATCATTTACCCTTCTCTTACCTCACTATCCTTAATCGCTTTTTAACAAGGCGCCTCGCCTTTGTAACTGACCTATGTTTTTTTTTTTTTTTTTTTATATGCTGCTGTTATTTTTTTCCCAAGATGTGATGTATCTTTATATTGTATTTAGAACTCAACTATCTTCCTTTTTTGCATTAACAATGTTCATATGTCTGTTATGTACCTGGAGCTTTTCTCCCCGGGCCTCCACTGAAAATGGACATGTATCTAGTCGGACTCTCCCGGTTAACAAATGTAAAATAAATAAATAAAATAAATAAATAAAACAGATTGGAAGCTCTGGGAGAGAATCTATGAGCATATTTATGCCATAGATAAAAATAAATGTGAAAATGCACTAGTTAAGCATTCTAATTTATGTGGAGGTCACAAGTTTTGTTTCAAAGCTATTGACCAGGTCTTGCCTGACATTAGAGGAGGTCCTTCAACATTACTACTAGAAGAGTGTGAGTTGGAATGGCAATTATGCTTAAATGCTTTTTCATACCCCGGTTTAAATGAGGCTTGCAAATTTTCTTGCTTGTTAAAACTAAAAAGTTTAACTAGGTGATGAATACTTCTAGTTAAAACTACAAGCATTGTACAAGTTTAAACCTGATTTCTCTTATATAAGCTGGTCTTTAAACACAATAGGAGTATCATATATAAATACACTTTTACAAATAAATAGTAGGGTGTCGTTATTTTACCCATTCTATCAACAAGTTTTTATTTTAGACACTTGAGTGATCTGAATAGTTTTATATTGTCATTAACGTGACATATTGGTTTTAATATGGAATTTTTCTTTAAATGAAATACTTCATTGATTGGTTCATTTTAGCATGTGCCATTTGGTGCTATGTATTTTAAAACTGTTGCACTAAATGGGTATTTACTTCTGAGGAAGTTACCATACTTTTGGTGATGAAAAGCATTTTAAGTTGTAAATAAACTTTCTTACATTTAAATTTTGTTCTACCTTGGACTTTTGGACTTATTTTTGTTTGTTTGCTATTTGTTGTACTTGGACAATACCAGTGGATTGCCAGACACCAGTATTACTGCTGCACAGGTTAAAACAGCGCTGTCTAAGGCCAAGAATACAGCTTCTATGGGACCTGACAATATCCATGGCTGTATTCTTCATGAACTACCGAGTGAACTGGCACCTCACTTGTGTGTTCTGTTCAACCACAGCCTCACCTCAGGCTTTGTCCCTTCCAAATGGGGGACTGCTACAGTCATCCCTCTCCACAAAGGAGGCGTGATTACAGACCCTGGGAACTATCGCTCCATTAGCCTGATGAGCCTGATATGCAAAGCTATGGAATGCATCATCATGGACCTAATAAACAAGGATATAGAGAATATCCAAACTCTGGATCCCACACAGTTTGGTTTTGTCAAGGGTAGATCATGCCTGCTCAACCTGGTTGACTTCTTTGAGTCAGTCACCAGAGCTGTGAATGAAGGCAAGGTGGTTCGTACAGCCTACCTTGGTCTGGCCAAGACCTTTAATACAATTCTCCACTCAGGAATCATAGAAAAACTTACTAAGCTAGGCATCAGCCCATATACCACTGGGTGAGTTGCAAACTGGCTCACAGATAGAACCTACAGTGTGAAAGAAGCTGACTCCAAGTCAGACTGCCAACCAGTCACGAGTGGAGTCCCACAGGGTTCAGTCCTGCACCCTCTCCTGTTTGGTATCTACTTCTCTGAAGTCCAGGCCAGCACGAAGGGACTCTGGCTGACAAAGTTAACAGATGATTGCAAGTTGTGAGCTATTATTAACTCCCCAAGTGATGTTGACATCCTACAGAAAGGCCTCACTGAGACAAACAACTGGTGTCAGAACCACGACCTTAAGCTCAATGCGAAAAAATGTGTCATCATCTCCTTTGGGCAAAACCTGGTTCCCATGAATTACCACATCGATGGTAGTCCACTGAACAGAGAAGGCGTTATAAGAGATCTGGGAACACAGGTTGAGAGCAACCTCTGTTTTGACCACCATATTGCCACTGTGGTCAGAAAGTCCTTCTATGTGGCACACCTCATTACTAAGGGTTTTGCATCCAGGAAGAAAGAGGTCATTGTCTCCCTCTACTCTTCCCTCATTAGGCCAATCATCGAGTACAATGCCCCATTTGGCATGTACCTCACTAGACACCTGAAACAACTGGAGAGGCCACAAAAGTACCTCACAAAGAGGATCCTAGGCCTTAAACACTTGTCCTATATGGACAGACTAAAAAAACATCAACTATTCCCTGTCTCATATCGCCTACTTAGAGGGGCTCTTTGTCTGACTTACAAAGCCATGTCTGACCCAGCTCTGTTAGAAATGCTACAGCTAAAGAAATCCCAATCCATCCACACCACATGCTTCAGAGACCTCTACCTCATTACCACAATCAACAGGACATGCTGGAGGGACAGGTTCATAACCCACAGACTGCCCATGCTATGGAATAGACTTCCCATACATGTCAAACAGAGCACCTCACTGGCTGTCTTCAAGAGAAATCTTGATGAGTGGATGGGAAATAGAAAATTCACCCCGGGGATCACTCTAGTGGCTCTACTTGACAGAGGCACTGGGAACTAAAGTTGGGTGGCACGATGCCAGGGTAATCCTATGGGCTAGGCTTGTAAAGGCTCCATGGCCAGTAGCCTAGTACGCATCTATGAACATTTTTATGTCAGTACTGATGAGCAGTTCAAAGAAATATTTAGTTTGTAATGTTGGTGTCAGGGCTGATGTGTGTATTGCTGTACTGTCTGTAATAGTGGCACCACTGTTAGTTTGTTAGCATATATTGGATTATAGTAGTGTAGGTATTAATTATTTCCTGCTTATAATCACAGGTGTTCCTGACAGTGGAAGTGTGGAACTTCTACCACCTGATGTGGGAGTAACAGCAGACTTGGATGATGATGGTGGCCAAACACAGTCGGGGGTGCAGAAGTTGAATCTGACACTGAGGTTGATATACAGCCATCCCCTGTAATTCCATTGGACACAGCCAGTAGGCCTATGCCTACCCATTCCAGTGAGCACTCAGATGTTGGACAGGTGGAGGGTAAGACAGTCGATCAGGGAAGTGTGGCTACTGCAGCTTCAGTGCCTGTTGACTCTTGCTGTAGCCAAAGTGTGGGTGAGATGCCACTCAGGAGGGTTGTTAGGTGTGTTTGGAGGAGGCCTGGTGTCCTAGGGGTGTTTGGAGGAGGCTCGGTGTCCTTCACCTGATCCAGACCTCTCTTCCAGTGCCACTCAATGTATGCTTAGGGCTGTCATGGAGGAACAGGCACATTCCCATAGGTCCTCCAGAGAAATCCTTAGGGTTGTAGATGTGGCACAGGCTGACATGCATGACTGCCTCCACCATGTTGCCGATTCAATGGATTGGATGAATGACACATTGGAACAGGTGGTGTCTGTGATGGAATGTCTGCTAGGAGGGGGAGGCATCCTCATGGGTGTAGGTCAGCCATATCACCTATTGTTAGCCAAAGTGACCATGCCTGATCACGCTCCCATAGTGGCAGTACTTCCACTGCTCCATCAGCACTTGAGTTACCACATCAAGATGTGGCAAGCCATGGGATTGTAGTCCTGGCCATCCTTGTGAGAAGAGCTCATCCAGCAGACATCAGTCATGTTCCGGTAGCAGTAGTGCATCTGACTGTGGGTGTAGACATGCCAGTGTAACTCCTGTCAGAGCCAGTTCTCAAGATCAGGTACAACAACAATGAACTGCCACCTCTATCATGCATGGCTCACACCTATCTGACATACCAAACATAGAGCTAGCACAGAGCTTGGCTGTGTTCATGCAGACACTCACATACCAGTTTCACCTGGAGGACCCATACAGACACACACAACAGTTACATGGTTCAACCATGAAGCTTAAAACTCATTTTGTCTCACTGGTCATTTGTTACTTTATCCAAAAATGTCTGCCTGCTTCTCTTTCTTACTCAGACACACTCACTGAGCTTTTGTGTCAGCCTAGGCTTCCTGCACCCCCTCCCCCCCACAACACCCTTTGCAAGTGATAATAACTGCACCATATCCTTGTTTGCTATCTTTTGGATTCAGGAATACATAAGCTTTGTGTTTGATGCTGAGGGGGCATAGCTGACTTAGTGCTTACTATAGCTGCATTTGTGATGTTAAATTAATTGTACCTTTGACTTATATTTGTCTTAGAAAGTTAAACAGTTGATAGTATCACATTGTTTGCATCAGTGTTGTTAATGATCTTGTGAGAGTTGTGAAGTCTGAAAATGAAGTGTATCTCATTATTTTCTCACTTCTCTCTTTAATGATTTTTCAGTGCAAATGTGTGGTGCCAAACTGAGGGTATGTAGTGACCAGCAGTACTTTTGAGAGGTATGACTGTATGAGTATTTGATGCCTGAGGCCTACTACTTAATAATGGACACATATAAGTCAAATAAGTCTCTGCTGTCCCATGTTAAGGTTATTTCTGTACAAATCACCCACCTTTTACTTGCTTACATTACCAAGTAACAATATGGAAGGATATATCAGTCATTCAAATTGCACAATACACTCCAGTTTCTACAGTTAGCTCATAAATCCAGCAGTTGCAACAGTTTTATTTCAGGGATGGCTCTGTATGATGCTAGCAGTACACAGCCATTACATGGGTAGGTAAAGGCTGTGAGCGTTGCCTGGCATCAGTGTTACTATATGTATGTGTATACGAGGAAGGTTTTAGGCCCATAGGTGGTGAGTGAGTGAGTGTGCTATGTGTTATTTCTTAGCCAATCTGAGGGCATATTGAGCATGCATACACTTACCTACACCCACAGCAGCTGCTGATTCCCCCTTTGACTCCTCACCTGCGTGTGGCTGTGGTGACCTTACTATTGGTGGTGGGATGTGTGCCGCTTCCACTTGTTCATACTGCTGAAGCTGTTTTCTCAGGATGATGTTTTGTAGCATGGCACATACTGTTAATATTTCAGTACATGTACGTGGATTGTACTGCAGGGTTTCCCCAGATGCATCTAGGCGCTGGAACTGCGACTTCAGCAATCCAAACACATGCAGTATGATATTTCTGGTTTGAGCATGTGCCTCATTATGGTGTTCTTCAGCATATGTGTGTGTGTGTGTGTGTTTCTGATGGGTGTTATCAGCCATGATTCCAGTGCATAAACTGCACCCCCCAGTAAATGACCTTGTGGGATATCCCCCCTAGTGAACATCTAATACATCTAGGAGGTGTGCTAGATACGTGAGTTGTGGTAACTGCCTGGGTTGCCAGCACACACATTCAAGATGAGTCCCTTGGCATTACACATGACTTGGCAGTTAACAGAGCCTTTTCTATTTATTTAGAGCTTTCCCTGTTCCCCAGGTCGTATCTTAATTTCTATATGTGTGCAATTGATGGCACCCAGTAATTCGGAGTAGTGTGCTACAGGGTAGAACTCCTGTATATTTCTGGCCCTGTCCTACGGGGAACATATATGTGGTCACTGGCATGTTGGATCATAGCATTCAGGAATTGATGGAGGATCCTGGATGTTGATGACTGTGACCCCCCCCAGCATGTCCCCTGTTTGTCTCTGAAAGTTACCTGTAGCTAAAATTCCAAGTGCTACACATATCTTTGTCTCCACTGGTATGGGTTCCCTCTGGTTTGTTCTGGCTCTGAGTTGAGGACAACAGAGGTTGCAGAGTTCCTGTAGTGTGTCTCTATCTACCCTGTAGCACTCTGCAATTTCCACATCAGTTAGATTGTGATAAGTTAACCGGGGTCTGAAAACTCTTCTCCTTCTTAGCTGTGTTGTATTAGCAGCATCATCTTAGACTTCAGCCTGTTGCACATACTCATGAATTAAAGCAACAGCAGCCCTTAACATTGTTTCTGTGTAGACTCCTTTCTGTGGCTGTATTTCAATAGGTTTTGGAATCCGCAGGGAAAACCAGCACTGAGTCTACATGGTTGCTTTATAACTTGTTGAATAGCTCCTCCATCTTGGATTGGTTGATTAGCATACAAGTAACTGCTTATACTGTAACTAGCTTGCCATGGTGTTTACCTCATTTGCAAGGCTCTATGCGGCTCTACACACCATCTAGAGCTGCTTACTGAATCCAAAACACTTTGCTACCATGTGAGCATGGCACACGGTAGAAATGGACAGTGTAGGCTTTATTGAAGCTGGTCGATATAGTTACATGTGTATACATAAAACACACACACGTGTGTGTGTGTGTGTGTGTGTGTGTGTGTGTGTGTGTGTGTATATCATATGTATGTATTTATTCATCATAAGTTAGACAAAGTAGTAAAATTATATAGATTCTTCAGTGAGACAGATTCAGGGTAGTAAGTGTTTGATTGTGTTGCCATGTCACTTACATACTGGAATAACTTGCTGAGTAACTTTTCATGTGTTGTATTTGCTATAGATTGCAATTCATTCAAACTGTTTTATTCTATTGATTGTATTGCACTGGATTTACATGCTCATAGCCAGTTTACTTTAAAGTGTATTACTTATATGTTTGGTCCAAAAACCAGTGCAATACCTTTCACTATGAAATGTGAAGAACTATTGATAATGTTTTGGGATTTCCATAACTTTCCTTAGATTTTGCATATGCTACATAGGCAGGCATAACACTTACCACAGAGATGGAGGTGGGGTGCAGAAACCAAAAGAACTACATAGTATTTGTTTGCTGTGTATTAATGTAAACTGTAATACTGTAGATCCTGATTAATTATACAAAATTAATATTTTAGGTGCCATAGCTGAACAGTGATGTCAGTAATTCCTTGCAGGTTAGACTGGACACTTGGAAGTTATCTGCAGCCAAAGTAACCCCTGCAAGATTCTGCCCTTCCTGAAATAGAGTATCTGCTAAGGTTGCCATAGCAGCAATGTTTTCAGCAATAGACATTTCAATGCTTCAGTTTCCTCCTACCAGCAAAGGTATTTGTTGCATCTGAATTTATCAACCGAGAAATGTTCAGAGCTGCCCGTAACAATTAATTTTATGTTGCACAGCATTCCTTCATTGCACCAAAGGCATACAGATTACTTTTTTTGCAGGATGGACACCTTGACAACTTTAGGGCCATAATTTTACCATAACTATTTTCTGTATATATTTACAGAGTAACATACTACATTTCCAAACACGTAAATACTGTCTTACATGATAAAATACAGGAAGGAAGGAAGGAAGGAAGGGTGAGATGTGGTCAATCATTAAACCCGAGTACCTTCTCATGGCGCCTCTGTGCACGCCATGAGAGGATAGGAATTCCCTTATGTTAACCCAGAGTGCCTTCTCCCAGTGCAGTTAACTTTGTAGTCAAATAGAATCTCCATGGTTGAAAATTAAGTTGAAAAAGTAACTGAACTTTGTCAGGTACCTTGTCAGCTTAATTTTCAGCTTGGAGTTACATGGTGTTTGTATTGAAGTTTTCAGAGAACATCGGCTTGTAAATCAATCTCTGCTTTCCACTTCATAGCAAGCCGATTTTCTGTCTGTTTAAGCAAGTAAGCCATTGTGCCTAATCCAAGACACCACTAGCTTAACACCTCCATCCATGACGTAGAAATCCTTTGTTGTTGGCTAATAAATAGGGGATCCAACAGTAAAAATTCCCTTTTCTTGCTTGTGAAAAATTTACTGCCGGATCCCTCTATTTATTTACGCTGGACACTTCACTGAACGGAGTCCTTCTACAGCCGAAAGACCTACACCGGAGATCTGTCTGTGCTAGTCCCTTCTCCAGACCATTTCACCCAATCCAGAGTAAGGTAGGATGGTGGCATTGCTTCTCGCAATGTGTAATTATTGCTTGGGTGTGTTGTATGATGAGGTCAGGTAAATGCTAAAACCGCGCATAAAGTTATTTTTTTTTTTTGCATCAGGGTTACTATTTTTTTTAGATACGGCATCTGCCCCCCCCCCCCACACACACACACCGAGTCTATTGTGGAAGGTTCGCATTGTCAGAAGGAAAGTTTTTAAAGTGTATATTCAAAAAGTGCACTTGCTAGTGGTCACAATGTCAAGCCTCCTGAACATACTAAAAAGCTTTCGTTGCAATGCACAGCTTTTGAAGGTAATCCGGTTAATTTGAAAATGTTAGCATTTTGGTGATATTTGTAAATGCTCTGTTTTTTCTGTTCTATCCAAGTTCCTATCTGAAAGTAAACTTAAGCCACACCTTCTGGTTATGAGCCTTGTTATGCGTAAACTACAGTGTTTACTGTTGCGGTAGATTGTTATTTCAGTAACAATCTTCGGTTCCACTTGCTGTTTTTGTTGGAAATGCTGGATTTTGGCAAAGTTGTCAAATTCTTTTAGCTGTATGTTGTCCATAACCATTTTTCACATGGAGTCGGGGTGTCACTTCGACCATGCAGCAACAAGTCTCACCAACTTCAAATACCACTCCAATTGTCAGGGCCGCTATGTAGCCACTAACTGTGCTGAACCTCTCCAAGCAGTTAATTTGCAGTCCGTATCATGCTGATGTTAAGTATGCATTAGCAGGCAGTAGTCATTGTCTGCTTTTGGGTACATTCAGGCAGCTGGGATAGAAATCTTTTTATAGCTAAGTAGTTTGTGTGTGGGGCTGCATTGTTGGTTGATAGCGACTGTTAAGGTTTCAAGGCCGAGTCATTTTGCCACCTGGTCATTGTTTTTTTTAAGTTTTCAAGGCTGTTAGACATTGAGGTGTTCTTCAGTTGTTGGCCTGTTTTTTTTGCCTGGTGGGTAGTAGGGGCATTGGTGTTAATAGTGAGTACCAGCTTAGGATTTTCTTGTTGTGTTTATGGTAATAATTTGTGGATGGTACTGTTTTCTACATTTGGTAATGGCTTAAGCATTGGAGTTGAGCTGTTCACTCTAAAGAGAGCTGTTCTTGCTTGTGCAGTGTGTGACATGCATGCTTGATGCTGGGTACAGTCGATCAAGCATTTTCTACTTAGTTGACAGGTGCTGCACATGCGCCTAAATGGTAGAGTCGGGCATTGTAGATAATAAATAAAAAAATAAGAGAAGTATCTATTCTGGTCTCCTTTTAAAATGGTAGTAATAACTTGAGATGTTGTTGAGATTATACAGTTTTATGAAGTAAAGTCTATAATTGTTATTAAGTAAAACTCGCCACCTTTTCTATTAACTTAAAGTTTTAAGAGGGACAGAGAAAATTTGGTTCAGTATTGATTCACACGAGCTCTGTAAGGCTTCACTGATATTTATGTCCGATAACTTTTAGGATATACGATTTAAAACAAATTGTTAAATCCTGACAGTAAGTCATTGAAGTTGCTTGTGGCAAAACCATAATAGGAGGTTTTTAAGGTTAATCAGGGAAACAAAGGCACACTGCATTACACATGCTGATGAAGGTTCACCTCACCAAGCTGTTGCCCAGTTAGTCCACTTCTCTGAGGTACTGTGGCTATGTGCATCCTCCTTCATTCTGCCCCTCCCAAAAATAAGCTGAGACAGTAAATGAATGCTGGTTACCTGGGTTCTTATCCTTTTATACCACCAGACTGGTTTGCCAGGACCTTCAGTAATATGCTAGGTTGTTGAATACCACAAGATTTTATAGGCAGGACAAATAGTTTTGATTCCTTTTTTTAATATTGGCACAGAATCTGAACCATTTTTGTGGAATCTATGGATTGAGAATAAATTTCCTTTTCAGTACCCTGTATAGCCTTGAATAGGGAGACCCACCAGCATGAGTTTTCAGTAGTTGGAACATACCATCTTTGTCTTCCTCGTCTTCTGTAAATGGCATTACCACCCCAGTCAATGTATTTGCCAGTCTAGAGTTACTTTGCAGGCCATCACGCATTGAAAATTACTTTTTTGTAATGGTGCCTTCAACCCTCCATTTGGATCTTGTCTGTTTGTACAGTAGATGTGTTGGTTGCTGTACTGATTTTTAGCTATACATAATTATAAATGTGTCATGTCTATGGATGGAATAAACCTTTCTTGTTCCGTTTGTGGAAACCTGTTTAATAATCAATAAGTATTAGTTTGGATATAAATTAATATTTTCATGCTCTTTCCATTCCTGGTATTAACTCTACATGCTGCCTGCTTTTGTCTATAATAACTGAGATTATCTAGCAGTTGAACGCAAGGGGTGTTTAATTCACCTGCACATTTATTTGACAGTTACATTGCAATGGTATCATGCAATTTAAGAGCGATGGACCAGTGTTTATTTTTATTCTGTCGATAACCAGCAAATTTTTGTCACTCACTTACCTTTATAATTCACTAGCTGCTATAAAATGAATGTATTTTTAATAGTCATCTAGGTAGAAGTCACTGCATTCGAGTCTCCTTAAATTGTAATTCTATTACTAATATATTACTTCTTTGATAACTTCGTTGTACAATACTGTTTTTTTTTTTGCCAACTCTTATGAGTTGTACCTGAAAAGGATCTCTCAACCAGTGCACTTACTTTGTATTGTAGGCCAGCTCACGGAATTAGGTAAACCCTTATGTCATGTAATATGGTTTAAAGATTATTGTGATTTATTGTAATTATATATGATTTGACATTTGTTAAAGATTGTTGTTCTGTCAATGATAGCCTTTCGGGTATAAACATCACCAGTAATTGTTGGAATATTATGATAATTATAGCTTCAGGCTTTTGTGCTTCTGTCATCCATTTTTGTTTGCATGCCAAAATGTGATCACTGCTGATTCTTACCAAGGAATTCAATTTATTTGTATTGTAGTCAATGAACAGATAAAAATGTTTAGGGAAAGATATTGGCTCAGCTGTTCCCTGCAAAGTAACTTATGAGAAATACAAACTTGGTGTGTGGCATGAAATTGTATTACAGGTGCAATTAGATTGCTTACAACATGCTTTGTTTTGGTGCATGCGCATACCAGTAAATGTTACTGATGAAAGATTTCATTCTGGCACTTGTGCATGCCTCATATTACTGAACAGGTCGCTTGGGGGAATGCTTCATTTGGTGGTTCTACATAATAGCAAATGTTACTGAAGGGTCGTTTGGTGAAATGTTTCATTTTGATGATTGTGCATACCTCAATATTTTACTGAAGTGGTTGCTTGGGAGAATGTCTCATGCTGGTGCAGCTGTATACCTGGACATACTACTGAAGAGGTTGCTTGGGGAAATGCTTCATTGTGCATCAGGGATGTGATTGTGTATACATGGCCAGACTGCTGAAATGAAGCCAAACTGTGTGCGATCAAATGTTTTGAGTTTGCCAATGTTCTTGTTAATGAGGTCCACGATAATCCATTACTATGATAACCCTTTGCTATTATTGTAGGGGTCCCTTGGGTGAATGTTTTATTTTGGTGCATGCTCATACCAGGAACTGTTATTGAAGGGTCGTTTGGGGAAATGTTTCACTCTGGTGCTTGTGCATACTTTAACATTTTATTGTAGGGGTCACTTGGGTGAATGTTTCATTTCGCTGCATGTACATACCAGGAACTGTTACAGAAGGGTTATTCAGGGAAATGCTTCATGTGGGTGCTTGTGCATACTGCAACATTTTATTGTAGGGGTTCCTTGTAAGGCAATGCTATTTCTGCAATATAGACAACTTAAGTTCTGTGTTACTATAACCAGAGGCATGGTTGGGTGAGAACATGAATTACTACTTTTTGGATTAATTCATAGACGGATCAGCCACATAAGGTTGACATTTTGTCTATGTTTATTGCATTTCTGATTATACTCAGTAGTTCTCTGAGTAAATTAAAGGTTATCACTTGCTGACTACTACCTGCATGGAGCTATGTTATATTTTGGGAAATTTTCTTGGCTTTTTCAGTAATGTGTGGACTATTTTGTCTATGTTAATTGCATTTCTGATTATACTCAGTAGTTGTCTGAGTAAATTAAAGGTTATCACTTGCTGACTACTACCTGCATGGAGCTATGTTATATTTTGTGAAATTTTCTTGGCTTTTTCGGTAATGTGTGGACTTTAAGTGGGAGGAAGGGCTCAGTGCTATACTATTTTACTGAATTACTCAGGTCTTCTACATACCAATGATAATGAGTATGTGTTACATAACAGCTGCACAAGGTAATATAATGAATGCCTACTCAACAGGTTATGTGAAGCAGTTATCCCCTGTGTCTGAGCATGCATTACTTTGTAGGAATGAAAGGCAGGTCATTATCACATTAGCAATAAGTCAGTTACAATATAGCCTGACTCATTAGCACTTTTCAGGTAAAACTCTCAGCAGCTTTCACTGATATTCACATAAGTAGAAGATATTATCCCTTTGAATGCACAAACCAGATTGTTTTTTCTCTGCTTGGAGTCATTGCAAGCCACCCCCCCCCCTCAGTCTTCATCAACTGCCTACCCTCTGAAACCCAGGATTTTTTTATTCCTACACAAGCACACACACACACACACACACACACACACACACACACACACACACACACACACACACATGAAGAAAAGGGATGCAGTTCTCCACAGAAGCCTGAAGAAGCAAGGAGGTGGCATAACTATGGCAGGGACCTCCATTACGTCTTAGAGATGACTGTGCTTATGTATGCAGGTCAGGGCAACAGGGTTTACATTAGCTCTTCCCTTCCACTCCTTATGGCCATTGCTGAAATGACACATGTAAATGGAAAAGGCAGAGGTAAAGCAGAGTGCCTCACCATACTTTTTCCATGTACATGTGCCCTTTCTTTGCCCCCTTGTCAGTTACCAGCCAAGCCTTTCAGCACCAAGGCCAGTATGGTCCCTCTTCAGTCTTTTCTGCCAACTGCTCTTGTGTTGGTGGATGCATTGTGGGGGGCATACCCAGCCACCATGGATCTTGTGTTCCACCTGGATTGCAGTTGGGAACTTGGAGACTCTTCAGCTCAGTCCCATAGTGCTGCTGTCCTAAGTAAGCAAGGTCTTGGGGGTGCCACTATGATGTAAAGTTTCCCTCCGGGAAAGGACACATGCAAAAAGACACAGCCTAGGTCAGTCTTGGTCCTTTGACATGTTGCCTTGATGTAGCTCTCCACTCAGTCTCCTTCAGGTGTAGTCAATGTATGTAGGTGAGGATAGTAAATGTATGAAGGTCAGGGCAGCAATTAGTGAGTTCCTTCAGTCCCTCATCCCTTAGGTCCATTGCTGAATGGGCACATGTAAAGAGAAAAGACAGAGGTAAGGCAGACTGCTGACACTGAAGGAGGTCATGAGACAATAGTGGTATTGGCAGTCTGAGTGGGCAGCCAGCACAGCTATGGGACACTTCAGATACCCAACATCTGGAGCCCCATGCCTGTCCTTGGCATATTAGTGGAGCGACGGTCCTTACCCTGCTTTTTCTGTTTACATGTGCCCTTTCTGTGTCCCCTTGTCAGTCATTGTGTGTAATTTAGTGTTTTCACGGGTAGTGGGTATGTACCTGAAGCATCATCACCACTTATGTACCTAGTGCAAAGACTACTACCCCTGTGGATAGGATGGAAGATTTGGATGGGCTAACCAGGTAATGCATATGATATACATATATATGATATATATATATATATATATATGTAGTCTTCCAATACATCTGTCAAATATCACTAGTAATCTGTTTGCATTTTCTTTCTTCTGCAGGTTTGTCCACCTTCTGACACTGACATGGCTTCATGACCAGGAGAATGACAAGTGAGAGTGTGGGTATGTGGCCATTCCTACATGCACTGGGCTGCCAGCCATGCCTCCAAAACTGAACACTGGTACAACTTGAGCTTCCCCACATCCACTTTGAAGGCATACTGGATTGCAAGAAGAAGTATGCATTGAAGCAGAGTACTGCAGTTGTTGGAAGAGAAGTGTTCCATCTACCCTCAGCCCGACATTCTTGTGTTGCACATTGGAGGGAATGATGTCATCAGTGAACCACTCGGAAGGCATTGCGTTGTTCTTGACCAACCTCCACAATGGCATGAGGAGAGCTATGCAGGATTGCTAACATGCAGCTTGTGAGAAGAATGGGAAACACCCGTGACCAAGTAGGACCGATATAGTAAGTAAAACACTGTTATGAAATGTGTTGTATAAAATATATTTCTCTGAATTTGACAAATAACCGTGCTAAGGAGCTGTTGAGGATGCTGAGAAAGAACAACTGTTTCAGGAGAGTGCTACCACATACAATCTAATATGTCAGTGACCATCCTGCAAAACTTCTTTTTTTAGTCTGCTTTTATTAGGCATGTGTAGAGTTTAGTTGACAGGAAGGGCTTACTAATACAGAAATTGATCCCTTAGGTCCATTGCTGAATGGACACATGTAAAGAGAAAAGGCATAGGTAAGGCAGACTGCTGACACTGAAGGAGGTCGTGAGACTGCAGTGTTATCGGCTGTCTGAGTGGGGAGCCAGCACAGCTATCGGACAGATGAGATGGCCTTGCCTGCCACTGTCCCATGCCTATCCTGGGTTCATTAGTGGAATGGCGGTCCTTACCTTGCTTTTTCTCTTTACATGTACCCATTCAGCAGTTTGTTGGCTACACCAAGAATGTGTATATTTACAATCAAATGTGTCTACATGGTAAAACAACTGCTTCTGAATACTGTACACATGTACATATATCAGTTTTGTTAGGACTTAGGTTATGGAAATTAGGATCTTTTCATATTTTGGTAAATTTGCAAGGGAGCATGTCAGTGTGCCAAGTAATACCTCCTTTTGAAGACAGTATTGATAGTTCCAACATGGTAAAAGAATTGTCTGTATGTTGTACACATGTGCAAATATCAAAGTTTGTTTTGGACTTGGGTTATGGAAATTATGATTTGTTTTTCATATTTTGGTAAATAACTTTGCAAGGGAGCATCTGAATATGTCAAGTAATACCTTATTTTGAAGACAGTATTGATGGTTCTAACATGGTAAAAGAATGGTGCCTGTATGTTGTCCTCATGTGCAGATGTCAAAGTTTGTTTCGGACTTAGGTTATGGAAATTATGAATTGTTTTCATATTTTGGTAGATAACTTTGCAAGGGAGCATCTGCATGCACCAAGTAATACCTCATTTCGAAGACAGTATTGCTGGTTCCAACATGGTGAAAGAATTGTGCCTGTATGTTGGACACATGTGCAGATATCAAAGTTTGTTTCAAACTAAGGTTATGGAAATTATGATTATTTTCATATTTTGGTAAATAACTTTGCAAGGGAGCATGTCAGTGTGCCGAGTAATACCTAATTTTGAAGGCAGTCTTACTCCTTACAACATGGTAAAAGAACTGTGTCTGTGCACTGTACACATGTACAGATATCACAGTTTGTTTAGTCTTGTACGATTATGAAAATTATACATTTCCAATACTTCTCATTATTATGCCTATATCTTTGCAAGAGAACATGGTGATCACACAAATAATGCATCATTTTGAAGCTGACATTCAGATGCACATCTTCTATACTGATATGTAGGCTCTGTCTGTTACAGGTGATGAGATATTATGCTTTGTTTACTTATCACTTATGAGAAATAATATATTAATCATATTTCTGTGAATATCTCAAGAAAGGAGCATCATACAGTAATAGTTAAGGTATCATTTTAAAGCTGACATTCATATTAACAAATTAAATTAAAATTGTATAGGTCTGCATGGTACTTTGACTAAGATATTGTGCTTTGCTTTTCCAAAAAGGTAAAACATATGCACAATATCAGCATTCCTTGCCAAATATTTAATAATGACTTTGATATGCACTATTAACATTTACACTGTTGGAAAGGTCAGTGTCTGCTGAACAACTTTCGCGTTTACATTTTTAGTATAGCTCTTATAGTTAAAGAGTTATGAACATTTGTTTTCTGTATGGTATTACAAATGGATTTTCTGAAAATGAGTTCAGGCTGCACTGTTGTTCCTATGGTGGAATTAAGCAGGCAGCTTTTTCTGAGCTGCTCTGGAGTGAATGAGTTAAGCTGTATTAGCAAACCTAGTAGACATATGAAGTATTGCAGTCCTTTAAGGCACAATGCACACACATTCTGGATCAGTAACCACTCTATTTGCTCCTATTTATCGCATATCTACTAAGTTCCTGTTTCCTCTGACAAAGCCTTTAATCTGACAACCCCCTCCTCAGCAAAAAAGAAAGAAAAGTCCTTCACTGGGACTGAGGTCTCAAGAAAAGAAGTTATTCAGGTATTGTACCCTCTACGGAGGCAAAAAATTACTGTGTCTGCATAATAGCTCCATCTGTACCTTAGTAAAGAGCTCCAGTTCCTAACTCACATAGTGAGAAAGATGCGACTTGCACTGTGTACAAGTTGCTGATCATTCCTTGACTTGCATGTCTGCAAGCAGTGCTGGAAACATTTCCAATACTGCTTGCAGACTTGCAAGTTAAGGATTGTTCAGCAGCTCTCACCTGGTCACACCCACTTATAGCAAGCCAAACACTGACTGTCATTTAAGCAGCTGTGTATAGGTCTGTGGTTGCTTAAAAGATTACACACACTACTTGTAAGGACTGATTGGCACCTCTTCAACAGAGCCATTTGTGCCTCATATCAACTTGCTCCCATGGCAGCTTCTACCTTTGACCCACCCTTGCTATGGCCCTGTGTATAGTATAAAGCAGTCATCACTGCTGCTGACAGTTAGGGATCTCCTTGGTAACTATAGGTGATGTGGACCTACTGTAGTACATTGGGGGGAATGTGTGCAGGTATATGACTGCTGCATTCACACCCATAGGTTAACACATTCATTAGAGTATCCATAAGAGTACTGGAACAGTGACAGGCATGTACAAGACGGGCTATCTTTTCACCAGTGCCTCCTATAAATACGACACATACGTGTATACATATTCCTGTTGCTAGCCTATTGTGTTGTGATTTCCAGCTGAAGGATGCACATCCATAGAAAGGTAGAAAAACACTACTTATCACTTACCTCCAGTGTATTGTGTGCTTTTTCTGACTATGTACACATCCAAATAATTCTAGTATTATTTTTAAATATAAAATTGCATGGTTTTACAGGCACACTGGTATTTTGCAGGCTAAATAACAAAGACCTGGGAAATTGTGTTATATATTTCTGCATCAATATTAGGATGATAGGATCATAGGAGTTACAAAGCAAATGAGCCGCAAGGTAATTTCTGCCCTGCCAGTACATACTCTTGGGCAAGGCCCTCCATGAAAAGGAATTTTGTGATTTATCTGGTTTCCCCTCATGTCCCAAATCTGGGTAGAAATGTTGGCCAGAAGCAGGATGAGAGATGGGCTACAGTTTCCTGCCTCTTGTTGTATCTGGTGTTAGCATGGTTACATACTTTTCATTATGCATTGCAAATAATTATGAGGAACCAAGGAAGATGTTAGACCTTAATGTAATGATTGTAGTATTGTGGTAGCACTTGGGGAGTTTGACATAGCTCTTTTGGATATTTCTGAATGGTTATTATTGTTCAGTACTGTGGTCAGGAAGGATTAATTTCATTTCCTGTTGATGTGCTGCACCATATTATGTGCACATATTTTTTAGATAAATACCCATGGGGCAGTAGGCTAGTTAATTTATTATCTCCACTACAATAATTGAGGGCTCTCAGACAGCCTGAGGGGTGCATAATGGCAGATCAATGAGACATAATGGACTAGTAAGGGAGGATTCAGTTGATTAAACTGATTAGAGTGATGGAATCTGCAGAAGCTGGGTGTATTTTCAGTCTTGGCCCTGATGGTTGATTTATATTTGGCAACTTGTCAACAAATATCAGCCAATAGTGTAAAACTTTAAAGGATAGGTGAAGCAGGGGAGATATACCATGTGTCTATGTTAGATATCTGGTCTCAAGTTTCAAATGAAGTTGAAACAAAATGTTGCCGTATTTCATCACATATAATGCTTTGTGTGATTTAGTGAGTCCTATCCTCCCTTCTTTTTGGGAATGTGGGGATAGACTGTCTGCAACTGATATGGATATATTGTTCTTAATGGCATTTTTATTTCATGATCAGTAAAGCACAAGATATAAGAAACAAAAAACAGATCAACCATGGATGAAAGCAACCCGCAGAAAAAATTAAGTAAAATAAAATACAAGCGACAAACATGGGTACTGAAACAAGGCTGACACCACCATAGCTAAAATAAAATTCCTATTACTGTAAAGGTATGCGCTTTTGCATTATAAAACGCTTCTTCAGATTATAAATCTAAAGTTCAAACATACTACAGATATATATATATATATATATATATATATATATATATATATACACAACCAGAAAATACACGTAAATGTCCCTAGCCAATCACAAACCCAAATGGAGCAGTTAAAAATAACCCACCAATCAGGGATAAGAACCATGGTAACATTGTATCCAGCTTCCTACCAAAAAAAATTAAAATTTTAATATCTACGCTAAATCATATTAAACAATAACAGTCAATAATAACTCGAACAACAAGGACATAAATATAACTAAAAAATAAAAAATAAAGAATAAAAAATAAAAACATATGCTAGACAAAGTGAGATTATCTAGCTAACCTCCGTGCTTTTAAAATGGGTTTGAGAGGTACATGCTCATTAAGACCAGGGCCCTAATCAGCTCTAAATGTAATAATCCATCTTGTCTCATAGGTTTCTGTCACATTACTAAAATCCCAAATCTGATCACCCTGGGACAAACGCTGAATGGCCATAAATTTAAATTCATGCAGAACCCCTTTATTACTAACATGTTTCGCAAGGGCATTATTGGAATCACCCCACCTGATACCATGCAAATGTTCACGCATCCCCACATTTAAACATCTGCTGTTTTTTCCAACATAGAAGCAACTACAGGACACACAACAATCTAAATAATCTAAATCCCTAGATAGACAATTAACATCCACTTTGAAATAAAACCTATTTCCATTATCTGGATGAAGAAAACCATTAGATGTATCAATATACCTACATAGACCACAGTGGCCACAGGGTTTCGTACCATAGGTCACAACAGAAGTTCTCTTATTCATACCACTCACAGGATAGCACAGAAGTCTCCAGTGAATGTCTATTCCTATAAAACAAACTAGGCTTTGAACCAATCACACACTTAATGCTCTCATTGGCATGTAAAATCAGCCAGTGTTTCCTAAATATATTGGAGATAGCCTAAGTATTACTACTATAATAAAGGGGTACCATAATGCCCTGATCATTAACGGGAATGTCCGGTGGAGGTTCTGAGCAAACCGCAGAGGAAATAAGATTTAGATCTACCACATCTCATAGCCATACTAAACTGGAGACCCTCCTCAATCTCAGATAAACTATAACCTCTTGCACTAAGATCTCTTTTCAACGAACCTAGCCCTCTCCTAAAATCATCATCACTGACGTTCAGTCTAGATGCTCTCATACACTGACACCGAACCACATTCCTAAACACGTTTCTGGTGCATACTTGAGGAACACTTGTAACAATCTTTTCTATACAAACAGGTAGTAATAATAGAGTCAGACTTCTTAGAAACTCTCACATCCAAATAATCCACTGCAGACTCAGAATGAGTAACAGAGAACTTCAAAAAACTAGTGGTACTATGCAGGAAATCTACGAAATGTTCCAATTGTATTGACGTACTTAATCACAACATAAATATGTCATCGACAAAACGTTGACAAAACTTAACATGCTCAACAAAATCAAAGGAAGGAAAAAACACAGTCTTCTTCCATTGGGCCATGACCAAAATGTTGCTGTATTTCATGCACATATAATGCTTTGTGTGATTTATTGAGACCTATCCCTTCTTCCTTTTGGGAATGTGGGGATAGACTGTCTGCAACTGATATGGCTATGTTGTTCTTAATGGCATTTTTATTTCATGATCAGTAAAGCTCAAGATATGTACTTGGAGAGAGTCTATTTTCTTCCTTCTATTCCCAGGAGAAGCACTTCAAAATGTTCCCTAAAAGATTAGCTAGGTGCTAGTGATTGGTGACTCTCTAGTCAGACACACTGATTCTTTTCTCACCAGGCTGAGCACAGACAGGGTGACAGTGAATTGTCTTTTCAGGTGCCACAATCTCTGATATCTCAAGGACCTTAGGACCTTTTCATTTGGCAAATATGACTATGGCATGGTGGTGGTGGTGGTCCATGTGGGTGTGAAGGACATGGGATGGAAAACCCTGAGGGATATACATAGAGACATGTAGGAACTCTCTATGCACGTCACAAAGGCAGGCAAAAAAGGGTTTTAGTATTAAAAACTAGAAATGCAATAATGCATTTTGAAAATAATTGAATGTGTGTTTCTAACAGCCTGTTTTAACCAATTACCTGTTTGCATTTGAAAAACAACAATTTCACACACCATTTCAACATTTGAACTTCGTCTTTAAGACTCTTGGCATTTTAAAGAAGGAAATGCAGGCAACGTTATGATGTCAGCAAAACAATCTAAGTGAGCAAATGGTGTAATTTAGTGTATTCAGGATAAGACAGTAATACCGCTAGAAAGGTGTGGGCAATACTGTATGTGTGTACCTCACCAGGTGAGCAGTAGCAAGGCCCACTGCACAACAGTCCGGGACCATAATGTATTTTCTTTTACATTTTTGCAGGGGCGGGCTATGCCCCCCGTACCCCCACACCCCTTGCAAATTAAATATACCAACTCTGAGATCGCACTACCTTGAGGTAAAGGATATTAAGCAAAGAATGTACAACATTAGTAGATGTACTAGCAAGTAGCCAGGAGCTGGTAACCAGGAGGTCAAGTAAACACAAAGAACACGTCAATGGTTCAAAGTACCACTTTGAGTTTATCGACATTAATGATATAAAGAACCAGAAAATACCCGTTCGACAATTATAGTTCTTAGAAATATTGGATTCAGCATTTAATTTTGGCATTTTGAATATAATTTATTTTGACATTCTAGTTTTTAATGGTAAACTGCAAGAAAGACTCATGAGTGCAATCCTTCCTTCACCAAGAATGATTTCTAGGTACAAAGAAATGATAATTGACTTCAACAACTGGATAAATAGTTGGCAGCATTCCAAAAGGATCCAGTATGTGTCAGCATGGAACAAGGTGCTCAAAAATCCTACTTGCTTTGCCAAGGATGGTCCGACATCTTGTTCCAAAGCCTCTGCATACTAGATAAAGGCTTTGTTGCCCCAGTATTGCCATTTTAAGGCAGAATCCAGCTGATGGATACCACAGCAGTACTAAGATATCAGAACCAAAACAGGATCACATTATATAGCTCTGCTCAGTGCAAAAAGTCTCATAAATGAAATGCCCAACCTTGAGGCTCTCCTGCATTTTGAGTACATCAGTGTCTACGTAATCACTGAAACTTGGTTTAAATGTTCAGAAAGCCCTCCCTCTGTATATGGGTTTTATACCTACCATGTTTTCAGATCCAATGGGAACTATGGTAGCCTTTCCATATTTGTTAGGTACCATATCACCTCTAAGGAGACCCCCTGGGACCTCAAAACAGAGCTCACTGATCTCCAAATCACAGTAAACAAAACCAACCATCAGTTTACAGCCTGTTACAGAACACCCCCTATGTCCCTTGATAATCATATAAAATTCCTAGATGTAATTGAAATCCATCTAAAGAAAAACACCATTATTTTGGGAGACTTTTAACTACCCACCAGTAAACTACAGCACCTATATCTCAAATGCAGAATATGCCCACAAGTTCTTAGATTCCATAAACAAAAACTCTCTGAACAGATTAACAAACCCACTAAACAGCATAATATTCTTGACCTGATTCTTATAATTAAAGCCCCTTCATGCTCTGTTCTTGGTATCTCCCTCCCTGGTTAAATTGGACCACAATCTAGTGACCTTCATTGTTAGAATCTTTAAACCTGAAGATACAAATATCCCGGAATTCAGGGCTTTCAAATGTACAAATCTTGTTAAATTCTAGTTGAAGTTTCAAAACACACAATCCAGCATAATCCTAGACATCACTTCAGCAGAAAGCTACAAAAAAGAGTTTTATGCCCACTCAGATAAATGTATAGAATTGATAGTACCTACCAGATTTGAATATAATGGGAAGTTTAAAAGCAAACCACCCTGGTGGTCCACCAACATAAATAAATGTTACAATAAAAGAAACAACTCCTTAAAGTATACAGCAGATATCAGGACTGTCAAATTGAGGATAATATTAAAAATTGACAAAAATACTAAGGCAGACCATCAACTGTGATTAGCATCTGAAGCTAAGGACAACTAAAGATCATTCTTTAGGTATGTACAAAAAATAAGAATTAGTACCTAACATTGCTTAGAACCTATTCAGGATGGCACTAGCTAGTCTGACCCAGCAGACATTGTCAATAAACTAGCTAAGAAATTCAGTGTCAGCTTCACCTAGGAAATGACTATTGAAAATCCACTTATCTCTGAAGCCCTCAGACCCCTCCTATCAAAGACTTAAAAACTTCCTCCATAGGACCTGACAAATGTTCTCCATAGGACCTGATAATAAACCTAACTATTTAATAAATAGTACCAAGTAAGCCCTGGCAGTGCCACTCAAACTATTTAACTTGAGTTTAGCCACTAGCTTCTTCCCTGAAGTTTGGTGCACAGCACTGGTGATGCCACTCCACAAGGTTGGCCCCACCACTGATCCCAGGAGTTATAGACCCATTTTCCTGATGAGTCCCATATGCAAAGCCATGGAGTATGATATAACTGACCCGATTAATTATGACTTTAAAAATCTCATCAGGTTAGACCCGCAGTAGTTTGGCTTTGCTACGGGTAGATCCTGTTTAATGAAACTGTCATACTATGCACATGGCATACCTTGACCTAGCCAGCACCTTTGACACTAGACCCCATGTTTACATAGTTAGCAGGTTAAATCCATTACAAATAGATTCCCATGTGGTAAGATAGGCAGCAAATTGACTAAGGGACAGAAGCCATATTGTGTGGGTAGCAGGTGTCTCATCAAATAGTAAGATAGTAACAAGTGATGTTCCATAGGGTGCCATGCTGGGGGCCCTTTTGTCTGTCGTTTAATTTTCTGACCTCCAGACCACAGATCAAGACCTCAGGCTAGCTAAGTTTGCAGATAACTGCAAACTAATAGTCACTGTCAAACCACACTCTGACACCCAAACTCTACAACAAGAACTTGCACTTGTAAGCATCTTTATATTAAATGCTGAAAGTGTAACATAGTTGAATTTGGTAAACCATTCCTCCCCCAGCATATGTCACAGTCAATACCCAACTCCAAAATGAGAATGTTGTTAGAGACCTTGTTACTTGAGTTAATAACTCCAACTCCCTCCTTTATTATCATCACATAATGACTGCAGCCAGAAAGTCTTTAGAGCAGCTGATCACCAAAGGGACATCTTCCAGATACAAAAAGATCATTGTCCCATTATATTCAGCACTGATTAGAACAGTTATTAAATACAATGCCCCTTTGAGATGTACTTTACTGGATATGTCCAACAAACAGAAAGACCCCAGTGGTTCCTAACAAGGAAGATCAATGGTTTAAAAACCTTGACCTACCAGACAAGACTGGAAGCATGGTCCTTTATTCAGTGTCCTTTAGACTCCTGACAGAAGAGCTATACCTTGCCTTCTGAGACATTTGGAAACTAGTATTCCAGAGTCTTTTGTATATTCACAAATTGAATACTCCCACAAATATCAGAACATGGGATTAAAATCTTCACCAGCAGATAAATAAAACAAGGCTGAGAGATAAGTTCATTAACAATTTCCTGCTGTGTCGGAATCCAAAGTGGCGGATTCTACTCCTTAGGGGTACTGCCCTGCAGCCCTGTTAACTTCCCCTGGCCACCCTCTGATGTCCGCGCTCTAGAAGAAAGCAGCCCAGAACAAATACTAGCGAACTGAAATAATTTATACACAAGGTACTGCCCTGCAGCCCTGTTAACTTCCCCTGGCCACCCTCTGATGTCCGGCTCTAGAAGAAAGCAGCCCAGAACAAATACTAGCGAACTGAAATAATTTATACACAAGGTACTGCCCTGCAGCCCTGTTAACTTCCCCTGGCCACCCTCTGATGTCCGCGCTCTAGAAGAAAGCAGCCCAGAACAAATACTAGCGAACTGAAATAATTTATACACAAGGTACTGCCCTGCAGCCCTGTTAACTTCCCCTGGCCACCCTCTGATGTCCGCGCTCTAGAAGAAAGCAGCCCAGAACAAATACTAGCGAACTGAAATAATTTATACACAAGGAACTGCCCTGCAGCCCTGTTAACTTCCCCTGGCCACCCTCTGATGTCCGCGCTCTAGAAGAAAGCAGCCCAGAACAAATACTAGCGAACTGAAATAATTTATACACAAGGTACTGCCCTGCAGCCCTGTTAACTTCCCCTGGCCACCCTCTGATGTCCGCGCTCTAGAAGAAAGCAGCCCAGAACAAATACTAGCGAACTGAAATAATTTATACACAAGGTTATAATCTTTATACACCTACTTGTGTTTTAAGCATTATAGTATCTCCTTAAAAAGCCGCAAACTTATTCTACACAGCAGTGAAATAAAACGCTGGTAAAAGCCTCATTTACCCTAACTACTCAGAAAATCAGTGTTTATTCTGAGAATAGCAAAGAATTTGGACCCAGTCCTAACAAGAAAGCTGTTACTTTCCTTTACACTTGTAAAGCCCTACTGCAAAGTACAATACAAATTTGCAACTATATTACCTGTTGTACTTGCTCACTGTGGAGTCGGATTACCTTATCCCACCCCCTGCCTCTGACGAATGCGAGGTTTCTTAAACCAAAGTGCCCGCCAATTTTCAAACATTTCCTGCTGTGTCGGAATCCAAAGTGGCGGATTCTACTCCTTAGGGGTATGTATAATCACACCAAACTTATGTAAAAGGGGAAATATACTCCCAATGTTACCCAGTATTTTATTTTGATGATATTGTACCTTGACACTGTGTATCACAACCTCCGCACGCAGTTACCTGCTCAGAGGTAGCGTGAATCACTCTGAATGCATTAGCAGCTTAAAACTACTGTAGACTCTCTCTGCTATTATAGGTGAATCGACTAAGAATAGCGACTGTGTTTAAGAGTTAATAGCCTAGTCTTTGTTAAGTACTATACTAGGATTGTAGACCTTTTGCTGTAGTAGTCGAGTTGAACTCAGAGCAGCGACTATGTTTTTAAAACCTATGTTACAGTGCTAGGAACACGCGCAAGGATATATCTATCACAGCGTGGTGTCCCGTAAACTCATAGTGTTACATTAGTGGCGATTAGTGTTGTTTTACTCTTTTGTGACTATTGAAAGGATGGAATGAGTCGCGAAGGTGCCTCACATAGCAAGCTGATTTATTTTACTGTATTGTTTTTCTTGTAATGAAAGTCTTCCCAAGAAACTAAATGTGTTTTTTCCTACATCTGTTAAGGTACTGCCCTGCAGCCCTGTTAACTTCCCCTGGCCACCCTCTGATGTCCGCGCTCTAGAAGAAAGCAGCCCAGAGCAAATACTAGCGAACTGAAATAATTTATACACAAGGTTATAATCTTTATACACCTACTTGTGTTTTAAGCATTATAGTATCTCCTTAAAAAGCCGCGAACTTATTCTACACAGCAGTGAAATAAAACGCTGGTAAAAGCCTCATTTACCCTAACTACTCAGAAAATCAGTGTTTATTCTGAGAATAGCAAAGAATTTGGACCCAGTCCTAACAAGAAAGCTGTTACTTTCCTTTACACTTGTAAAGCCCTACTGCAAAGTACAATACAAATTTGCAACTATATTACCTGTTGTACTTGCTCACTGTGGAGTCGGATTAACCCCGCTCCGCTCGCCCTCGCTGCGCTCGGGCTCGCTCCACGCCCCACCCTGCCCCCATATCCCACCCGCCCCCAGTAGTCCTACTTTTATACTTACCAAGCCACACCTCCTCCATTAGCCCTAGCCACACAAAACGCTCATACCTCCCCTCTCTCAACGCCCTCCCACATCACCTAGGTCACTATCTTTCACCATCCTCTCCACATCTCCCCTCTCCCTTAAAACAATAACTAAACACCCGTACCTGCATATCCTGTAGCCAATTATTCTTCAAAATGAAATCCTTCCAACCCCGGAACACAAAAACAGCCCCAATAACTGTAACCCTCAGCCTGACAGTGATTATCGCACTATACCTACTAACTAAATATGAAAACCAGTCATACTCAGGGTTTCATTATCCAAAATGCCAAACCAATACCCCCACAACTAAGTTCAATACCATTGACCCCAATCAATACCTTACCATCAAAACAGCATCTACTATGTATTACCATCCATATAGAATATACATAATCCACCCCAAATCCAACAACATTGAAAAACTACACCACAAACTTATGAAACTAATCGAGTATCTTAGAAAAAACATTAACAAAGATGGGGACATTCACCCAAATCCTGGACCACCAGTAAACGATCCCTCTAACAACACATCCTTATTTCCAAGACCTCTAGACTCCCTTCTTATATGTCACCTGAATATTAGAAGCCTAAGCAACAAAATTCATAACCTGCATGCTCTCTTAGCAACCCACCTCCCTGACGTTATGTGCCTCACCGAAACCTGGCTCAAACCAGAAACTAAAGACAATGAAATCCTGCCACCGGGATACAGCGTTTATAGGACCGATCGCCTCAAAAAAAGAGGAGGGGGCACCGCTGTCCTCTTTAAAAACACACTCAATGTTATTCCAAACCCTGTTCAACCACCCAAAATGCCCAATGTAGAGCTAACAGCGCTAAAACTACAACTAAATAAAGAAAAAAGTATTAACCTCATTGTGATCTATATCCCCCCTGGGAAAAACTCAGACACTCTTGAAAATATTCTAAGTGGGCTGACCAACAACCTCCCGCAAGAAACCATAATCCTGGGGGATGTAAACATTGACTGGAATCAATGTGTGTCAGAATCTGACCCAACTAATATCAATCTCCACGGCTTTTCGCAAATTATAACCACCCCCACCAGAACAGGCAGCACCAAACAAAAAGAAAGCATCCTAGACTGGATACTTACCAACAATAATCCAGAAAAGTACAAAGCTGGGACCATACCAAATGAACTCAGCGATCACCTCATCACTTATATGATAAAAAATAAAATAGGTAGCCACAAACCCCCTGTCCTCAGAACTGTTAGAAGTACCAGACACTTTGACCTCACTAGGTTCCGTAATGAGCTCCAGTCCTATAACTGGTCAGTCCTTAAGTACCTCCCACTTGATGAGGCAGTATCAAATTTTAACACTACATTCCTAAAAATACTTGATTTACACGCCCCCAAACGCTCAATCAAAACAAAAGCTCAAATAGCACCATGGTTATCAAAAGACACTATTACCAAAATTAAAACCAGAAATAAAGCATGGAATAAATGGCGTTTTACCAAATCACCCCTAGACCGGAATAGATTCCAACAACTAAGAAATGAAACAAAAAAGCACATCTCATCTGACAAAAAGAGCTACTATCTCCAACTACAACAAACAAACCAAAAGAACCCTCAAAAGTTTTGGGTAGGAATAAATAAACTTCTCCACCCTGGTAGGTCCTCCACACCTACACCAGCCAACCTAACTACGAAAAACCCAGAAGAAGTTGCTACATCCTTCAACACCTTCTTCATCGACGTCATAAAATCCTTAGCCAACCAACAAAACGTCCCCCATTACCCAACAATAGCCTCCACCCTAAAGACCAAGCCACTATTCAAACTACAACCCGTCCCTACTGCATACATCCAATCCTTACTAAAGAAATTAAAACCTACCACCCTCGCTGCAGACCTTCTGCCAGCTGTATTTTTACAAAAAGCTGCAGATATCATTGCCTACCCCATCTCTATCTTAATTAATCGCACCATAACTGAATCCACAATCCCCTCCATATGGAAAATCGCCCATGTCATTCCACTCCATAAAGGAGGCCCTTCCACTGAACTTTCAAACTACAGGCCAATAGCCATATTATCACCACTAGCTAAAATCATGGAAAAATGTATACACAAACAACTCATGCAGCACCTAACTCAGAACAACCTGCTAACTGACTCTCAACATGGCTTCAGGCCAAAACACAGCACTACTACTGCTCTCCTCTCATTTACTAACACTATCAATCTAAACCGAAATGACAAAAAAATATCTTCAGCTCTCTTTTTGGACCTATCAAAAGCTTTTGATATGGTCAACCACAAACTCTTGCATGAAACTCTTAAAACTCTCTACCTAGACACCTCAACCCTTGACTGGTTTCATGCCTATCTTTCTGATAGGCAGCAAGCCGTGCTCTGGTACAACAAGCTCTCAGACTGCCTACCTAACACTATTGGAGTACCCCAGGGCTCCATACTTGGCCCCCTCCTATTCTCTATCTTTATTAACGATCTAGACAAAGTCATTCCAGAATCCACATGTATTCAATACGCTGATGACTCTACATTAATATGCTCAGATACATCCCCCGCCTCCCTACTATCCAAAACTCAAGACTGTTTCGCTGCAGTTGAAAAATGGCTATCTGAACGCCAACTTATCCTAAACCCTAAAAAAACAAAAATGCTCCTTTTTCATCCCACGCATAAAACGCCAACCCTTCCCTTTAGCATACAATCCAACAATGGTACCATCATCTCCCCAGACACCTACACCAAGCTACTAGGAGTCACCATTGATAACAAACTTAGATTTGATGTTCACATCAGCCAAACTATTAAGACTGTTAATAAAAAACTGGGGTCTCTCTATAGAATAAAATCCTTTCTGACTCCCATCGCAAAAGCTGCCATTGCTCGCACCCACCTCCTATCTTCCCTCCTGTATGCCTCCCCAATACTTACAAACCCGAACAAATCGGAACTATCCAAACTCTCCTATTGTTATAATCATATTGCCAGATTTGTAACTGGCTTACCCTACAAAACCCATCATTGTATCAATCTTCAGAACTTAGACTGGCTAGAACTACCCAACCTAATTCTACAGCAACAACTCATAGTTACTTACAAAGTACTCTCTCAACCAGATAACATCCCTGGTCTGAGTAGACTACTCACCCCTTATATAAACCAAAATAGACTTAGATCATCTCATAGATCACTGGTACAGACGCTTAAATCCCATAACACAGGAGGGGACTCTTTGTTTTCCAACACAGTCGGTAAAACATGGAACTCTCTTCCACCCAGTCTCACTAATTCCACCTCCATTCATTCTTTCAAGAAAGGTCTCACCCACCACTTCAAAACCCACTGGCTTTGCCAGTGTTCCAATCCAGACTAAGTAACTCTCCTAGTCCTTTTCATTTGTACCTTCCATCAAGGCAAAAGCCACCTACTTTCTACCTGAATCTCATAACATTAAGATCTCACCCTCTTCTCTACAATTGTTAATGTACATATTATTGTAATTGCAATCCTGTTTTTTTCTCTTCTTACACCGATGTATCTATGTATCTTCTTCTCTACAATTGTTAGTGTACATATTATTGTATTTGTAATCTTTATTTTTCTCCTCTCACATCTATGTATGAAATGTAAAATATATTACCATATATATCTGTCATATATTGTTATCATATGCTTTGTAATATTGGAGCTTTTCTCCCCGGGCCTCCGCTGAAAACAGACATGTGTCCAGTCGGACTATCCCGGTCAACAAATGTAAAATAAAATAAATAAAATAAAATAAATAAAATAAATGCCTTTCCTACCTCTGTAATAGACTCCCATTGTAAATTAATCAGTGTGACACATTATCATCCTTCAAGCAGGAACTAGACAATTGTCTGACTAGTCACAGATTCACCCCAGCTCTACTAGCTTGATCCTCCTTAAGCAAGAAGGTTCAGTTTGAGTGCGAGTACTGGCAAAGCATAAATGGTTGCAAGACTGAAGTGCCTTGTATTTCCTATAATCCTTTGACCCTATGATGTCTGCTTAATGAATGTGAACATTGGCAACATATATTTGCTAGCTGTCTTAAATTAACACCATTTTGGAATAAGGTTGAAAAAGCCTGTTAAATGTATGGTGGGATTGTCCTGAATTAACAATAGGTGACAGATAGTTAGGGATTTCATTTGACAACAGGGCCGGCCTTAGCCAAAATGGCGCCCTAGGCAAAGTAGTGCTGTGGCGCCCCTTAAGCCCCACTTACACCACACTCATGAAATACCACTATTTGAGCCACACCCACTGGGTCATTCTCCAAGAAAACCATTCCAGTCATTTCCTTAAATTATTTAAATACATAGGAAGAAAGATACCTTGTAATGTAGTTAAACTGCAGCTACCTTTGCATATGTATTTTCTACGTGAAATACCAGAGCCAGATCATGGTCAAATAGGGTCCTAGGAAGGGTAATAGACCATCACTCCAGAGCAGCCCCTTCTGCAGCAATTCGCAGCAGCAGCCCCCTCCTCAGCCATTCCAATGTTCCATTATTTGGTTACCTCACCAGTTACCATGCATACTGTTCTATTATTTGCTTCTACAATGATTACAGATATTGAAATAAAATAGCACAAACATAGATAGCCATTTGCTAAACAAACAATACAGTCTCCCAATGAAAACAGACTTAGCATGAGCAGTAAACTTCTCTGCCCTTGAAACTCACATTCATTGAAATGGCAAAACTCACATTAATTGAAATGGCAAAACTCACATTCATTGAAATGGCAAAACTCACATTCATTGAAACGACAAAACTCACATTCATTGAAACGGCAAAACTCACATTCATTGAAACAGCGTGAAAACCCACATTCATTGAAACAGCATGAAAACCCACATTCATTGAAACAGCATGAAAACCCACATTCATTGAAACAGCATGAAAACCCACATTCATAGAAATGGATCTGGTTGGTGGAGAATTAAGTTTACCTTTGGGCGGTTTTCAAAAGAGACTCCTTGCACACATTTTTTAGGACCATGCATACATGTATTTATTCTTTGATTCACTTTCCTAATTATATTCCTTATATAATACAGCACCACTTGTTAGAATATGTTTTAAATTTCTAGTTTTAAACATTCTTTTAATAAGCAATGAAACAAAATGTATGTACCAATAACTACCATTTCAGAAAATTTCAACAATAAAAGGCCACTCATGACTTCTGTCATTACAATCGAGTTTATATTAAAAACATGAATGTTTACTTACCCGAACACCTAAATGCTGACAGATATTCTGCAAATACACGGAATGCCGTAAACCGTGAAATTCAAAAACTCGAAATGTCATACTTGTCCCATCCCACCGCTCGCTACATACTACCTACACAAACAAACTAAATAAACCACATACATACACTAACCAAAACCCTACTTCTTACCCTAAAGTAAACCCTACTTCTAACCCTACACTAAATTTTGCATATACCACCATGTATGCACTTAACCTGCACCCTAACCCTAAGGTCCATAACTATCGCACACTTACCTTAAAAAGCTATACCCAAACACACTAAATAATCCACACACATACACTTAATAAAACTCTACTTCTAACCCTACACTAAATCTAAAATACATTACCATCTATGCACTTACCTTAAGAAGAAGTAAAATCATCTGAATTCCACATTAAAGAAATGGGCAACTAATGAAGAGGATGCTACTAACAAACAACTTTACATATCAATGTTTTTACCTACAAATTCAGTGCCTGCTACCCTTGAAAAATCAATTGCCTATATTACATTAAAAAATTGGTAAGTTGGTGATATTGCAATAGGAAATGACTAAGAAGTTCATGGTCACTTGCTTCTGTCCAACAATACGTCTCATCACCCGTTCCATCAACATCAGAAATGCTCTCTCCACTTTGGGAACTCATAATTGACAAGTTTAAGGGGCTGGCTGCATACTTCCTAGTGCCAAACCAAACATTAGCTTTTAATCTATTGAACTAGACATATTTTGACAGAACCAGATTTCTGAGAACAGGCATGGCGGCAGTTCAGCTTCCACCTAAGGAAAACAGTTTAGAATGTACTGTATCATCACCAACAAACTGAATAACTAAAGATTCCTACAAGCCTGCAAAATATTAGACTGACACCACGACTGGAAAGAGAATAAGCAAGCTTAACATTAATCTGCCTTGCATGACTAGTTCTCCATTCAATGAAACGGTACACACCCTTGACCCAAAATATGGACTGTAAATAAATGATAGTTTTTTTTTCTTTAAATTTACTAAGGGTTGTAACATTCTATTTTACTAACTTTACCACTTTCTGAAAAAGACCACATTGATAACAAACAAAATAAATAAGGGGTTTTTTGGTGGAGGCTCACTTAAACTTTCAGCCTACAATAAAGCAGGTTAAAAAACTATAACATTCAGTTATCAGGGTATTTTTATTCAATATATCAGTACACATATGCCTTTCGTATACTACCACAGCCAAAGCTTGTGCTCAAATGAAGTCAGAAACAGTGCTTAAAAGACACCATAGATGTACTTTTCTAAACATTGCACCATAAACAGTGTTATTGTGACCTGCCTTGCTGTTATCAATAAAACACATTTTTGTTGACTTTTTTGATCTACAAAAATACTAATATAAAACTGCTTATGATCAATCCTACATTAAAATTTCAGTTTTTAAAAAATGTAAACTTGTATAAAAAACACACTTAAAATAAATGCAGCCACACTGCTCATTTAAACTATATATATATATATCAGATCCAAGATGGTGGGCATTTAATCGGTACCCTCTCCTTGATGCTCCAGGACCCAACATCAGTTTCACAGCTTAATCTGGGAAATCCAGACCTCTCTACGCTTCACCTGATACCTTAAACTTTAACCAGCTACAGGGAACATATTTGGAGACTCTACAGCGATCCTGTGGGTTCCTGAAAACTTAAATTAACTGTTGGTGTGCGCTTCCTATTTCACCACGCGGTCATTAGAGGCCTGACCGGTATAACCACATATTGAGCAAACCCGAAGAAACACACCAAATGGCTGAGAGATCCAAAATCCCAAGAGAATTTGAGAGCATGGACACGCAAGCCACCAAAGCCAAAATATCTGCTATCATCACCTCACCGGAGAAAGACCCAAAGAGGCTAAGATCTTCTAAAACCTTACCGGAGCTCTCCAAAGACCCGACTAGAGGTAAACCAGACAACATACAACCCATTGATGAACTAAAAAACGCTCTCTTACCTCTTCAAAATGCCATACAAGAACTTTCGGCAAAATTTACTGTATTTGACACCTCTCTGCAAAAAATTGCTGGCAGACTAGAGTATGTGGAGGAAAAATCTAAAGCGAATGAACTTGAGATTCTTGCTACCAAAGAAGCTCTCCAAACCAGGGACAAAACTATCAGTACCATGCAAGCTAAGATCACCGACCTAGAGGCACGAAGCAGAAGAAATAATCTGGTGATACGTGGCCTGAGTGAGAAATACGAATCTAACCAACTAATTGAAGTCTGCACACAAATTTTCATAAGTCTATGTAAAAATCCAGACCCTGCGCATAAGTACCACATCGAAAGAGCGCACAGAGCTCTCCGGAGCCAACAGATTTCTGCGCAGCCAAGACCAATCTATATTAAAATGTTAAATTTTCAGGACGTCCAAGCTATTATATTAGCTTATAAAAAAAATAAAAAGTTTGTCTGGAATGGCCATTCATTAATAATTTCCCAAGACCTACCTCTAGAGATTCGGGAGATGCGCCGTAAACTCGCTCCTTACTGTGCGGAACTTCTACAAAGGAAAATACAGTTCCAGATGAGGTTTCCTTCAACATTGATCTTCACTTACCTGGGATCCAAACAGCAAATGTCTTCTCCGGCTGAAGCCAAAAACATTTTTACTAAATGTTTCGGCGCGACTCCCTCCACCTGAATATGTAAATCTACATCAGAGCTAATAACAATCTGATATGAAACTATAAACCAGCGCGATCAAGATATTCCAAAGCTCGGATTTATGCCAGCATTAAACTCACTGAGATACACAAACCAGATATAGCCCAGATACAACCGCAATACCAGATAGAAAACGCTATACACATGCCAAACATTTTCCACCCGACTATGCTCCTCTGAGCATTACTCCGCCTCTGATACCCATCTGAGTCGTGCGCTAACACCCTAAAACTATCTAGCTAGGATACTACTGTCTGTACAAACATTAACATATTATATTATACAAGAAACAAGCTTTATACCTAATCGTGTCCTAGGAACTCTGGTCTCACTAGATGGTTCACTGCACGACTCCTATAAGGGTGACGCATAGTCTGCTTCTAATGGCGTACACATCCAGGAAATTCCTGAGGCATGCTCACACTATGGGAAACCGAGTGGTATCTGAAGTCTATACTGCAGGTCTGAAGAACCTAAAAAGCAGATTGAGCGGAGAATAAAGATGCTGCAACATCGGACCTGTTAATTGGAACTGTCGATAGTGAGTCATCTACACTGTATACATTAACCACCCACTCTTACCTTAAATTACCCCATGAATGCATGCAGGCTGTGTATATAGTTAACTGTGAAGTGACAAAGTAATTGACTTTTTCTTTTTCCCTTTTTCTGGGGCTCGCTGCCACCTAAATAGCTACGGAGATCTTCTACTGGACTGTAAAATATATCTGACTGATGATCTATATATGGTATACACATATAAATTATCTATGGGCACCTTATATATATTTAGCAACATAGCCTTACACTGCATGTGGGCGCCCGCTGCTAGCTTGATTAAGCTCAGGATTTGTAGATATTTTCCTGGAAGCCTTAAGGATTTTAAGAAGGGATATGATGTCCAAACTTGGACCTACTAAGAACTTGTATAGATTTTGTAAATACTGTATATATTGTTTACTGTTTAATCTAACTACAATGTCACATGTACCTTTTCTCTCAATTGCTATAGGGAGGTGGGGATGCACGGTAGTAGGATTGAGGGATTTTAGTGCCATGCATTTGATATTTACTGCCTTAACTTTATGGTGCTTCAGCACACATACTACTCTCCTATTATTTGATAAAAACATTTGTAAACTTACACTTAATATACTTAGAAGAACTATTAAAAGACATTATGGCTAATAATCCTAATATAATGACAGTGTCATCCTGGAATGTTCGGGGACTGAACAATTACCAAAAGAAAAAACTAGTAATGCATATTCTACTCAAATCTAAATGTAATGTTTGTTTTTTGCAAGAGACGCATTTGCTAACTACTGACTGGGCAAATGATATGAGGAGAGCATGGATTAATGATATTGTTTCTTCTGGATCGGTTAACAACTCAAAAGGGGTGGCTATTATTGTCAAAAAACCCTCCCAGATACAAATAATATCAAAAGGGAATGACCAAGAGGGGAGATGGTGCTATTTCACTGGCTATGTTCAACCAATAACTGAACCGATATTATTCCTTAATATCTATGGGCCATGCTCCGGACAAGCAGAATTTATCTCTGGGATCTATAATCTTCTGCTTAAATTCCCAAAGCACATCCTAATAATTGGGGGGGACTGGAATACGGTCATTAACCCGCAGGTGGATCGTAAAGGGAGAGATATACATAGCAATACCACAACCTGTAAGGTTTTATCTGACATGATCGATGACTTTGGTTTATGGGACCCAGTTGCATCCAGCTCCATCACTTTAAAAGATAGCCATAACCACTTTACTTACTTTTCTAAATGCCACCACTCCTGGTCCCGAATTGACTATTTTTTGATCTCAGAAGGACTGAAAAATAGGAAAGTCAAATATACGGCCGAGCCCCGCTTCCTGTCAGACCACTCGAAGATAACTCTAGAAGTTAGCTTAACTCAATTAAATACCTCTACAACTTATAACTGGTCTCTGAATTGCAATCTTTTAAACGATAGATCCCTGAGGAATGAAATTGGAATGGCTCTTAAAGATCTGTATTGTAATAAACAAGATGAACCTATCTCCCTGGATATCAGATGGGCTGCAACTAAAGCCGTGCTTCGAGGTATCTTTATTAAAAAAGCGAGTTTTCTTAAGAAACAGCGTACTAAAAAACTAGGAGACCTACAGGCTGAAATTGATAGTTTAGACAAAGAACTGCTAGATGGATATTCTGAGACCGTAGAAAAGAAACTACTGACTAAACAAAAAGAACTATTTGAATATCACCAATCTAATCTATCTTTTTGGGAATTTAGATATATAGCGAAATTCTCAGAGCATATTCAGACCCCCTCCAAGGCATTGGCGAGAATCATTTCGAACGCACCTAGGTCCCCAAAAATTTCTTGTATTCAATATGAAAATCAAATCTATAGATCGGATGAACATATCTTGCACCTTTTCCACCAAATATATTCGGAGATCTATTCTACATCCAGCCACACGGCCTCCAAAGAAGAGATGGAAAATTTTCTAGATATGATTGACTTTCCAAAGATCACTGAACTACAGAAAGATAAACTTAGAGCCCAGTTTAACATTACTGAAATCATAGAGTCTATTGACAAACTGAAAACAGGAAAGGCCCCGGGTCCCGATGGCTTCCCATCTGAGTTCTATAAATCATATAAAGCTACTCTAGCTCCTATCTTACTAGACCTGTTTAAATCCATAGCTGTCAATGGCATTAAAGATCCATACATTAATCTATCAAAAACTATCCTAATTCCCAAATCTTCAATAGATGATACGAATCCTAATAACTATAGACCAATATCACTTATAAACGTGGATATTAAAATCTTATCCTCGATTCTAGCTACTAGATTGAAAGATGTGCTGAATGATCTGATCTCTCCAGAGCAAACTGGATTTATGAGCAACAGACACACGTGGGACAACACCCTAATACTAGAATCAATGATGCAATTATCTAAACAGAGCCGAGACCCTATCTACGCTTTGATACTTGACGCAAATAAAGCCTTTGATAGAGTCAACTGGGACTTCTTGTTTCTAACTCTTTCAAAGTTTGGTCTCCCCTCTGAATTCATTGCCCTAATAAAGACTCTATACAATAGCTCATACACACACATTTATATAAACAGGAAACTCTCAAGACCGATTAAATTAGCCAATGGCACGAGACAAGGGTGCCCCCTGTCTCCACTACTGTTCAACCTATACATTGAAGTACTACTTCTGTTTATTACACAGAAAGCCTATTATGCCACCCCGAAACTATGTAATCTTAATATTAAATTTGCCGCCTTTGCTGATGACCTTAACCTATATTTCATGTATCCCTCTAACAATGCAGTCAAGTTAATAGACTCCATAGATACCTTTGCAGCATTCTCAGACTATAAAATTAATGCTAATAAGTCCCATATTTTCCAAATTAACCCTGCAGCCCACAAGCCTTATCTCTTTCCAATCTTGCCTTTTCACACCTCCCACTCAATTAAGTATCTAGGAGTTACTTATGAAGACTCACATTCCTCTATAATGCAAGCCAACCTAGTAAAGATTTGGAACTCTATCACACAGGATATGAAACGTTGGCAGCTACTGAAACTCTCTACACTGTCCAAAATCGCCATTGTCAAAATGAATATACTCCCAAAATTCTTTATCAATATAACTCCTCCTTATCCCCAGCTACAGTCACTCTTATCAAGAAAATCCAGAAAGAGATTGGAAAGTTCATTTGGCACCCAAAATCAGTCAGAATGTCGTACTGTAAACTCACAGCTCCCAAACAGAAAGGAGGTATGGCCTTACCAAATCTCATTCTATACTATAGAATTATCCGAGCTAATAGAATTCTTAGCATAGCCAACTATGCCACTGAACCCACGCTATGGTCCCCTATCTGGACCAAGTTATGGCATAAATATGCTATTAATAAAAATATTAATCCCAAATCTTTGCCTTTCCTTACGAGAGCTTCAATTAAGAAAATGAAAATTCATAAAATTCTTAAGGACCTAATTGAGGACTTTCAGGAACTTTTCAATCAGGTAGGCCTATCCAATGCCCTACCACTATTACAGCCTATCCATTTAAATCCTAACATTACAATGGGAGGCCAAATGCTGAACCTAAACAGATTTCCTATGATCAAAAACTACACGATATGGGATATACTCAAATTTCAACATCTCCCTCTAAACGACTTTAGAGGAACTTTATCGTTGTCTAAAGCCTATACTATCATTTTGAGACAGCTAAGAGATCTCTTTTCATCCCTCCTTATAAATCAACACAAAGCAGAAACTGAAATCAATATAATCACCCCACTGCTCTTAAACTTAAGTGTCAAGAAACATATGCTCTCCATTTCATACAAAGCATTCTCCACATACCTTTATGGGGATGAAGTTACTTTTGCTGATTATTGGAACAGACAAGGATCCAATTTATCTCTACAACAGAAGAAAGAATCGATAATTCTCACGCTTAAATACTCCCCCTTCAAGAAATTTACCTACACTCAATTTATGATTATAAATAATCTATATCTTACCCCAACCCACCTAAACAAATTCAATGCCTCTATCTCTGCATCATGCCCCTGTTGCCCACATCCACATTCAGATATTATACATATTCTGTGGTATTGCAAATATGCGCATAACTTATGGTGCTCCCTCAAGGTTAGATTGATAAATGGGCTATCACAAGTCAACACTATCCTGGGAAATGGCGCTACTCCATATTACCCAGATTAATATGCCACGCCTTAAGTTTAAAAGCCTGATTATTATATGTCTGTTGATTAAATTTTATATTACCAAACATTGGATGGATCGTTCCAAGCTATCTTGGGAGGGCTTCAGAAAAATGGCAGTTACATACATAACTTCTCAAAAATTGATAATTGTCAACCCTCGTAAAAAATTGGAATTTAAACACCTATGGAACCTTATTTTTTCAATACTAGATATTAGCTGAATGTACCATGCTAAAATAACTAAGAAGTCTTTTGGAACAAGTCTTTATTCTTTCTTCCCCTTTTTTAACTCATGGGCAAACAGATGTAGGATACATACCTTAGTATTTAGATCTGTATGGCACTATGTATATAGTTTTTTTTTTAGAGCTGTTACACTTTTGTAGATGTAGTATTGTGTTATCATATTGCTCATACATACTTATATTTTATTAACTTCTAGTTGTTTTGATTTTGCTTGTTGTTGTATATCAAAAATTCAATAAAGATTGTTTGGAAAAAAAAAAAAACTATATATATATATATATATAATTATCTTAAGTGGCAAATCACAGAACTACAAATTTTATCTGGACAGTTGAGAGGTATGTTGCATACACGCAGCTGCTTTCTGCCACATAGCAATAAAAACACACACACACACACACACACACACACACACACACACACACACACACACACACACACACACACACACACACACACACACACACACACACACACAAACACACCTACTCTCTCACAAAACAACACACACATGCATTCTCTTTCACACAAAAACTAAACTAGTTTAAATTCCACACACTCGTACTCTCTCATACAACACACAGACACACACCTTCCATTCCTACACGCATCTACTCTCTTACACAGTAACACATGCACTTTCTCTCTCATTCAAACAGAACGACTAATCCAAATTCCATACACATACATACATACACACATACTTTCTCTCGCATACAGAAACCCGGTTTAAACTACACAGACACACACACAAATACACTTACTTACCTCCTTTTTAAATGAAATAACCACATGCATACACACGGAATTAATCCCTCTCTTGAAGTGCTAGTTTAATTTCCGCGCGCCACCACAGAACGTCTTTACATCAGTGGTGTTGGCGTACAATCGTATGATGCGCATATATTTCTCCTGAAAGATGGAGTGAAGCTTTTTTTTTTTTTTGGTAGTTGTTGAAGCCTCCTGGCCACACTACAGGTTTAAAAGTGGGAGGGCACTCACCGCTCACCTTATGATTCTGGCGCTCTGTGGTTTATTTATTCATTTTAATTAATGTACTTTTCTTATTATGTGTTCGCATAATAAAACAAGTAAATTAATTAAAATAAATAAATAAATGAAGACAAACTGCGCCCTTTACTAGGCTGGCCTGTACAGCGCCCTAGGCGGTTGCCTAGTTCGCCTATGCCTAAGGCCGGCCGTGTTTGACAAGCTTCATGATAACCATCATTTGTAAATAGGATGTACAGGTGTGGAAGATGATTTTGTGTGGTTTTGATAGTCATTATACAGGTGTGCAGAAGGTATGTGTGCTGATTTCACACAAGCACAGGTGGGATGTGATTCAGAGACAAGCTACACGTATGTTTAAACGTCAAAAACTCATTAAGAACTTTGCAGGCAAATGAGAAGATAATGACATGCAAATGAGACATTTGTGCAAAAGAAGTGGCTTATCTATGCATATGAGATTTTATTCCTACCTTTTGCAATTCAAAATCACATTTTGGTATGCAAGTACGCCGTAAGCACTTGTGTAACAAAAAGTTAATTCATACCTTTTCTAATCACTTTGCAATTGGTCAAGATGCTCAGTTTTGCTGCAAACCTTACTGTGTCCTCCTATGAATTGCCTGTTTCTGCCACATCACAATTCCATGCATTGGGCAGCACTTATTGACCTCAGAGAAGGAGATATAGGCAGAGAATAACTCACTTCAATTTTGCAGAGTAAGAATTGCTTGATAGATTTAGAGTGGACAGGGCGATCATAAGGGGTTTGGAGAATGTGTGACCTTCCTATTTCTGTGGACACCAAGGTATGTGTAACACTCAATATAGTTGCCACAGGGACCTTTCAGAGACAGCCTGGGGATACACTGGATATCTCACAGTCTTCTGCCTTGATGATACTCTACAGTTCCTTGATATACTCTTGACCCATGTAGAGGAAAATTCCACTGTCACCACAGGACTGAGTCAGTATTGTGTGTGGCTTCTGCAGAATGGCCTGTGTTTTTGATGTGCTTGGTGTATTAGATTGCATTCATGTAGCTATAAGGGCCCCTATAGACCAGGACTGAGAGGTTTCACAACAGGAAGAATCACCATTCTATCAACTAATAGGTAGTGCATGATATACATGGCTGTATCACCAATCTGTCAGCCCTGCATCCCAGCAGTAGTACACATGATTCTCATATATGGTATACAGGTTCACTTTACAACTACTTCCTGCATGGTAGGATTCTTCATAGTCACCTAGATGGTAAGTGCAGACTATCATAATGTTTTATCCAGTTATTTCTCTTTCTTTCTCTCTATTTATCTCTATATCTAGGTATCAAAGATTACTTGCACCTTCCTTAAGTCTTCTCTCCCTGTTATGTTTCCAGATAATGTAGGCTACCGACATGAACCCTGGATAATGACACCAGTCCATAACCTTAAATGAGCTAATGAGGATTGCTTTAACACCTTCTTTTCAGATACAGATAATCACTGAATGAATATTTAGCCTGCTGAAAGCCCATTTTCAATGCTTGGATGAATCAGTAGTCTGGGCCTTCAGTAAGATCCTGCTACTGCATGCAGCATGTTCATGGCCTGCTGCCTTCTATAATGCATAATCAGTCTGGTATACAACTACTTCTATCATTTATTTACAGTCCATATTTTGGGTCAAGGGTGTGTACCGTTTCATTGAATGGAGAACTAGTCATGCAAGGCAGAGTAATGTTAAACTTGCTTATTCTCTTTCCAGTCGTGGTGTCAGTCTAATATTTTGCAGGCTTGTAGGAATCTTTAGTTATTCAGTTTGTTGGTGATGATACAGTACATTCTAGACTGTTTTCCTTAGGTGGAAGCTGAACTGCCGCCATGCCTGTTCTCAGAAATCTGGTTCCGTCAAAATGTGTCTAGTTCAATAGATTAAAAGCTAATGTTTGGTTTGGCACTAGGAAGTATGCAGCCAGCCCCTTAAACTTGTCAATTATGTGTTCCCAAAGTGGAGAGAGCATTTCTGATGTTGATGGAACGGGTGATGAGACGTATTGTTGGACAGAAGCAAGTGACCATGAACTTCTTAGTCATTTTCTATTGCAATATCACCAACTTACCAATTTTTTAATGTAATATAGGCAATTAATTTTTCAGGGGTAGCAGGCACTGAATTTGTAGATAAAAACATTGATATGTAAAGTTGTTTGCTAGTAGCATCCTCTTCATTAGTTACCCATTTCTTTAATGTGGAATTGTGATTTTACTTCTTCTTAAGGTAAGTGCATAGATGGTAATGTATGTTAGATTTAGTGTAGGGTTAGAAGTAGAGTTTTATTAAGTGTATGTGTGTGGATTATTTAGTTTGCTTGGGTATAGCTTTTTAAGGTAAGTGTGCGATAGTTATGGACCTTAGGGTTAGGGTGCAGGTTAAGTGCATACATGGTGGTATATGCAAGATTTAGTGCAGGGTTAGAAGTAGGGTTTACTTTAGGGTTAGAAGTAGGGTTTTGGTTAGTGTATGTATGTGGTGCTCCCACTGTCATTTATTCCACCAGTGAAGACAGTAATGTCAGCCCACCTACAGAAGCATGACAATTGCTCCAGCATGCTTGTGTATGTCACCGGTTTACCTGCGCTGCCATGCACAAATCAGCTCCAGTGCAGGCAAACCAGTGACACCTAGTCCGCAACTATGGTTCATGGCCTTTACTATGCGACAGTGTAAAGTTACAAAGATAATACTTCGTGAATGCAATGTTACTTGTGGGCTGTGTTGAGTAGTGCATGGTCAACTCACGCCATGCAGCAGACATTTCTTGACGTATTATACACAAATGCATTGTTCATATGGTCACAATCATCATCATTTGCACAGTGTTTTGTTGTCAGTGATATGAGTGCTAATTGCACCAGTGGGTGATGGATGAAATTAGCAGGTGTGTGAAGTACTGTGCTGATATATGCTGAATAAGTGAACTAGTGTGATAATGAAGCTGCATTAAGTTGATGATGCAAATGTCAGTTGTAGAGCAGTCAAAATATTTTATCCTTATATAACAGGTGTTTTTACTGTTTTGTGTCATTTTATAGTATGTAGATAAGTACAGTACTTTTCATTTCCAACATAGCTATTTTGTGGTTCACTGTACTTTTTTTACCACTTGTTTTCCTGCTGGCTGGTGTATATCTTACATAACTGAAATTATATTAAATTTGAACAGTATCATATAATATCCAATAATTGTAGTATTAGCAATGGTCCTACAGATCATGAGCAAGTGTTAACATGATCTGAGACTGAGCTGCTAAAATGATAAGATCTACTAGATGCTGGGGAAGCTCTTGACATAGACCGAAAAGTGCTGCATGACCTCACCCTTGACTCAGAGATTCTAAGCCATAATGTGGAATCCTGATGAGGCTTATCTACCTTATTCATGGGAGCACTTTTTTGGGGGGCACACATGATGTCAGAGTTACTCATACACCACATATGTGAATAGTCAACCAGTTATATCCAGCACTATCCCCAAATTGTGTCTAGTAAGTTTTCAGTAGTGTGCGAATAGAGGGTGACTTGGAAGCCATGCGTGTAACCATACTGCGCATGAGGATCACCAGGGCATAGTTCCTGGCCACCACCATTCCTATGTACTAGTACATTTCCACATGTATTCCCCATAAGACTCTAACCATTTTTTCTGATTCAGTGGCAGTAGCTTGAGCCTGAACTGTCACATCACCTCGGATGCTGTGCAGACAAGACCTTCTATGTCCCTGGAGGTAGCTGTGATTATACATTTCAACTGTTCAGAATGTCCCAGAAAGTCCAGATTTTTTTGCTTCATATTTTTTTGTCTGTTCCTCATAAAATTTATAGTTTTCTGGCAAATCATTGAGTATTGTAGTCACTAAATAATGGAATACATTTGAATTCCAGACTTCATATCATTCAGAAATTGCATGATAATGCAAAACCTGTTAACACCTTTCTAAGTTGATAAGATCAATATTTAAAATCTGTCTCTGATTTTGGGCCTTTGTTCCTCCATAATTGTTGGCTTCATCCTGAATTTTGCTCTTAGGGTTTGAAATGTATGGCCGAGATTGATATCTTCACCTGGCATTCCTGTGAACAGACTATACAACAGGAAATGGAACCTCAGACAATGTTTTATTCTCCCCCAGATGTTCAAGCTGTCTACAAAAAAGATATATTGAGTTATGAGGTGATTCTCTCCCTCTTCTGGTAATGGCATTTTCTCATTATAAAACTGAAACCAACCAACCAGCACTGAAGAAACACTAAAATGGAGAAAAGCCAAAAAGGAAACCTTGGAAAACACAAAGTTTATTCAGCAAATCTGATAGACTGGTTTCAGCTTACACCTTCATCAGTACAAAATTAAAAACCACCCACAGCTTTAAATAAGACACATTCAAATGATGCAACTCCTAACTGGTGCTGCATTAAAGCTGCAAAGCATTACTTTATTTAAGCAATAGCTTACATAAGATAATAAAAGGGAAAAAATGTATATTAAATTTTAAGACAATTCATTTAACCCAGGTGAAAACAGCTCCCCTAGTTTGATAGTCCAAGAGCGTTCCTTATCAGAAAGAAACCTGACTCGACCCAATTTATTAGGACTAGAAATCATAATTCTGTCAATTCCCATAAACATGAAAGAAGCATCAGGCGGTGTAATTGTATGCTTATAGAAAACATTACTTTCTTTTTTATTCAGAATGTCACTCAAATGTTCATAAATATGAGTCTAAATATGCATGGACATCTTTGCAACATAAAAGACTGAACACTGACAAATAGCCAAATAAACCAACCACTTAGTATCACAAGTAATAACCCATCTTAAATCAAAAACCTTTGGGACATTAGCAGAAGAAAAAAGTTTTACTTTTTTAGGACTTTTTAAGAAACAGAACAATGTTAACCTGGAAAATTTCCTAATAATTTGACCCATAAACAATAATTTGTTGCATGGTGAAATTATTAAAAGCTTCCATTTTTGTAATGGCTAAAATTTGCTGCAATTATCTTGCCCCTCCTAAAAACAAATTTACACTTGGAAGTTACAAATTCAGATCTATCTCTATCCAATAATTGTCTATTACTTCCCAAAGTAGTAACCAATAAAACACATTCATATTTTTGTTGTTCACTGAAACATATTTCAAAAAGATCCTCCCTTTGCATTTGTCTGCCCTAGATTTTGCCCACAACACTGATTTAGAGTACCCACGTGACAAAAAACTTTAAATTAGATCATTAGCACTAGCTTCATATTCTGTTAACCCTATAGCATTGTGAAAGTAGAGTATTATTAATAGTATGAGCAGGGTGACAAACTACTGGCAGATAATAAAGAGTTTATACAAAACTGTTTTCTATATAGGGTGGTTTTAACTGTACTATCCAACTGTTTATTTACCATAACATCTGAAAAAGGAACCTGCTGTTGATAATAGATAACACTGAATTGTAACCCAGTTTTATTTTTATTTAGATAATGGACAAAGTCCAATTAATCAATTTTGTCAGAAGCCCAAACTAACCAGCAGTCAGCCAGATGATGACTCCAAATATCCATACCATATAGAAAAATGTTGTGAATGATACTATTAATCAAATGCTCTTCTAAATAATCTATAAAGAGATCAGCATAAATGGGTGCAAAAGAAACAAAGTCAAGTGGGAGCAGAAGCCTTACCCAGCACTGAGTGGGCACAGCATGAAGTAACTAGTAATTCATTATCAGATGCACACATGTATGCACATGCACACGCAATCCAGTACAATCACACACACACATACATATACACACCCAGGCGTGCACACACACACACACACACACACACACACACACACACACACACACACACACACACACACACACACACACACACACACACAGCACTGCTGATCAAAATAAAACACATTTCTCATTAGGACATGCTCAGCCAAGCACTCATTTCTGGAATTTTCTCATTATTTACAATGTGCAAGTCTGCTTCACTCACTATGGAGTTATCAACTTGCATACAGGTAGGAGGCCTGCCAGTAGGCTTTGTGACTGTGCCAGTATCGTGGGAATGTGTCATGACTATGAGAATAATGACATCATCATTGACAGCTATTCCATTGTCAACATTAGCCTGCTGTGGGGTACCAAATCATGTCACTGTCTTGGGTGTTGCATCTGTGAGAAAATATGTAATTATCTAAGTAATATATTCTGAGTAATACATATGAACTAACACTATAGTTACAATGTCCACACTTACTATGTGCTGTGTGCTCTGGTGATGCTACAGCTGATATTGATGAAGTACCTAATAAGGAAATATGGCAAAGTTGTTTGCAGACATCTACCTTTTGAAGGAATACATGCCTTATTACTGCAAATGACAATTAAACACTAACCTTCTGTACCAACTGTATGTGGCTGATAATGGAGTACCAAAGTACTGGTCTCCATGCCACCTTAAATGAACCCAGTGCTCACATTCTCTGTGTCATAGTAATCTCTTTGTAGGGAGAGTAGGTACTCCTCATCAGGCAGTTCAACTTTGGACAGTGGAAGGCCCACCATCAGTGGTTCTATGTGCATTTGTATTCTGTCAAGCTCTATTCCTTGCACAGGACACCATATCATTAGCTTTCTTTCTGCACTATGCCAAGTTATGGTTCCTTCACCCTACAGCATTTATGTCTACCAGAACTGGAGTCCACACCTTAGCTCACTATGCCAGTTTTAGACTCCCATTTCCAAAAATACATTTTCATGTGTCTGAAGTGCATTCATGTGGTTCTCCTCAGCAGTGAGGTTATCTCCCCTGTGTTTTGTTACTTCATGATGGAATATCATTTACCTAGAAATAGCAAGTTTTGCACTTACTAGTGCAACCCTCTCCATGCTGAGTTGAAGCATACTGGTAAAGCTAGTATTTAAAAAGTGCATATGAAGTTTGCACTATGGAGTAGGGTATTGCAATGTTAGAAATATATCAAATACAATAGTGCAAACATATTTGTAACCATACATTTGCATATAAATTCATATTGCTTTGATAATTATTGCTTATCATATATTGCATTGCTGGCATTTAAGAAATAATGATGAACATGTTAATGGTGTTATTTTATTATGTGATATAAAAATATGTTCATTGCACTACTTATGAGTCCTTTCTCTTGTTGCCTTTTTTGTCTCCTTCTGCAGGTTCACTTGAGCCTAGGGACCTTGACTGCAATTGACCCAGGTGCAGTTTACATCATCACCTGATCACTTGTCCTAAGCCTGATTCACAGAGTAGGAGTGGTGGTTCTCTCTCTCTCTCTCTCTCTCTCTGTGAGCACCTCTTGGTAGGGCAGCCTGGAAAACCAGCATGCTGAGCCTCAAGACCTAGAGCTAGCAGGCCGTTATCAACCAATGAATCACTGGATGCTAAAACCTGCATGGAATGGGGTTCCACCACCCAGGAACATGAGGGCAGAGAGCAATCTGAAAACCTCTGGACCAAGGTGAAAGTGGTTGCGGTGGTCACATGTCCCCCTCTATGTGCCTGTCAACCTCTCATCTGTCTGTCTCCTCTTCCTTTTATGAGCTCTACATAGTATGTCACCATCTTGTCTGTCATTTATATTTTGTCACAATTCTTATTTGAGCTCTATATTTGCTACTCTTTGTCCTCCTCATCTTCACATAAATAAATATCTATATATGGGTCCCTTTTATATACTCGAAGTCCTGCAAGTATGAACCACACACACACACACACTATATATATATATATATATATATATATATATATATATATATATATATATATATATATATTGGAGAAAAAAGGGAGTTTACCCCTGTCAGGAAAAGAAATATCCTCTCCCACCACTTTCAGACCAAGCCTCATAGTGCCTTCCTGTTTTGTTTTCATTGTTTACTATCACCCCTTTTTCTGACTTTCCACCTTACCCCTTTCCTTATTTAAAAAAGCCCAAACCTGGTGTCCATATAAGTGTCATGGGTGACAGTTCTGCACTTTTTTGTATTCTTCTTATCCTATTTTCATACACTTTCAGCTCTGTAAACTTACATGGAGATTTCTTTGCAGACTTAAGAAATTTCAAAACCAGTGCCACTCATTTACAGATATTGTATTTACATACCAGCATAATGGTGCAATTTGCACATTCACCTTTACTCCTATTTGTAGACTAGGACTGTGAGTACTGCCCATTGTCTGTTCTAGCGGTATCAATTAAAAAAGAAACATTATTAAGTGGAAACTTGCCAAGGATTTCCATAGCTAATGGGGTTGTGGAGGCTATATTTTTACAGAGACTGCCTTTTTATATTGACAATACAGTGGTATTTATGTTGTTTGCTGCTCTCAGTTATTCATTTGTTTGATACCACCTTCCTCTAAGTCAAAGTCAAGTGGGAGCAGAAGCGTTACCCAGCACTCAGTGGGCACAGCGTAAAGAAACTAATAATTCATTATCAAATGCACACATGCATGCACATGCACACGCAATCCTGTACAATCACACACACACATACACATTCATATACACACACAGGCGTGCACATACATACACACACACACACACACACACACACACACACGCACACACGCACACACACGCACACACGCACACACGCACGCACACACACACACACACACACACACACACACACACACACACACACACACACACACACACACACACAGCCCTACAGATATATAAATCTATGGTACGTCTTTGGGATGTGGGATGAAAAATGATTTCCCAGCAAAAAAACACACAGACTGAAGGAAGAGGAACAGATTCTGGAAAGGTGTACCAGCCAAGAAACAAACAAGAAAATAAAGTGTTGAGAGGCAGCAATACTAACTGCTACATCACTGTCCCTCTCATATTCCTTTTTGCTTACAAATATTGAAAAATTTAATTGGGCATATATTGGGTTTTTTACCTAAAACCTCACAGAATATTTTATATGATGCTTTAAAATATGATGTTGTTATTTAAGGAAGGCATATTACCCAGACAGGCCCTTTTTTGCTACAGCCTAATTACAGTACCAAAAGTACAGGAACAGCAAGAACAAAAAAAAAAAGTGCTTTACACGTGCAGTGACATCATTGCGTAAGACAACTAGCATACAGGTGATGATATTAATTAAGCAATGTCTAAACTAGCAAATAATCCAAAACAGGAATCCAGGCACCTCGAAGCTGGAAATATTCCAATAATCCAAGTTATAGTTTAAAAACCTTTTAATGTGAGTGCTTTTGTTCACATAAATAAAAT